>NW_006256829.1:19291709-19580895 GCF_000478725.1 Eutrema salsugineum | reverse complement strand
CGTACAAATAGTGTCATTCTACATTACATGTTTTTACGATTGTTGTATTTATGTTTTTCCTTAACGGTTTAATATCCCTTTTGTGTGTTTAGTATCGTAAATTGGTTGTATAGTATCTATCAAGATTTCTTAATTATTTCTACGGTTTAGAGTTTACGTTATTGATTTGGCTTCGCTATCATGGATTTAGGGTATAAATTTTGATAGTTATATGTTATTTATGGTTGTTATACTTTAGATTTTTAATATAGGTTCGCTAGTACGTATTTAGAGTTTAGATTTATATAGTTGATTGTTCTATATGGTAGTCATATTCTATCTGTTTATATATATATATATATATTATGATTTTTATATTTCATGTTTTAGTATGGTTTGTTGTTAACCATTTAGAGTATATATTTCTCTAGTTATATTTTTTTTAGTGTTTTCGTAATTTATATTATTTAATTTATATTTTACAAAGGCGGAGAACACCTTTTTCACACGTGTTGTGTACATAAATTAGTACTAGTCTTATTAAGATTTATTCCAATTGTAATGATTAAACATATGTACACCACATACGCGTATAACACATCTGAATACACCGCATATATGTACACTACACACGTATATATTACATATGTGTACACCACATGGGTGTAAACCGCATAGATGTACACTGGTGTACACCGCACAGGATAAGTGTACACTGCTTAGGTGTACACTATAAGTGTACACTACTTAGGTGTACACTGCGTAAGTGTACACGTATAAGTGTACACGTATAGGTGTACACACTTAGGTGTACACGTATAGGTATACACCACATATCTGTATACTGCATAGGTGTATACCATATATATGTCGTGCACTTCATGTTAATAATATATGATCAAAGATTTGGGAGAAGAATTTTCTAAAAAAAGTAGGAAAGAGAAAATAATTAATTTTTTTATTTTTTTTCAAGAAAAGTATGAAAGAAAAACAGAAAAAAATATGAATATCTAGGTGTATAAGCGCGTGTAGACACTTATTTTTTGGCCTCGTGGTTTTCTGTGTTTGTCTCTCTCTAAGAGAAATATCTCTATATCTCTATCTCTCTCTAAGACACATGGTTAGCTTTAGGATTTTGAAAATATGATTCCTCCAGAACTACCTAAAAACTAATAAAAACTTAAAACTATCCATTCTTCAAATAAAAACTTAAAAAGTATCATATCTCAAAGACTCCACTTTTTTATGGTGTACACCATGCACCATCTCCTTCGTCAGGCTATACACCATCTCTTTTATCCAGGTGGTGTACTGATGTGGTGTGAGTGTGGAAACAAGTTTTACCCTAATAGAATCAATAAACACCGCAAGTGCACATCTAATCGATTGTAGTATTTAGGGATCGAATCCACATGGAAGGAGGATCTTTTCTGCAAAAACTTTTGAAAGAAATTAAAGCAAGAAAGTCTAGAACTAAACGATGTTTCAAAGGGGTTTTGGAGTGTCACTAAAACGTAAATTCTAAACTAGACGGGAAAAGGCAGAAACTACTAAAACGGAAACTAAAAATGACCTCATGCTAAAACTTAAGAAAATCGACTGGAAAAAAAAAAGACTTATTATTAAAAAAAACTTGAATGAAGATAGATGTAAACTTATAAAAGCGAGACTCTTGGTTTTCAGGGAAGTTATCCTCAGGGTATGAGAGATTCAAAACATTGCTAAAAAGTAATTGAAAAGATCCTAGCTAAACCTTTTAGAACTCGAGCTCGAAGGTATGACTACGTCATTGTTGTGATCGCAACCAACTATCACCAATGACCCTGGCCAGTAGGTTTCCACTCTAACCCCGGAAGCGAGTGTACGCAATTTTGCTCTAGACTCATCTACATTCATAACTCACCCATAGGTTGGTTTCCACTCCTATGGCAGAATTGCTCTTCTTAAAATAGATCTGGCCCCTAATGAAAACTTTCGCAACACTACGGACCTAAATTAGATTATAGTTCATGATGCTACGGAACATATGAAATCTCCATCAAAAATTCCCTTAAACCCAACAAGTAAATTACTCTAACATGTTAAAAGAAAACAAAAACATTGTATTGAAACACTGAATAGAAATCGATATTGAAAAGAAACAAAAATGGTTCAAGAGATAGATCTCTATCTCCCTAAACCTAAAACAAGCTATGAAATATGAAAACTGACTAATAAAATTCTAAAATATGAGATGATATCATCTAGGGTTATAGTGCCCAAGTCATTTCTGGATGTAACTTAGGTTTTCTCCAAATGAGAGAATTGATTTGGGCTTGGATATGGGCTTGTTGGTCGAGCACTGTATTCTTCGTGGTCAGAGAGCATGTGACCGATGGAAAAATGCTTGCTAGCCGCGGTCAGGATTGCTGGCCTGCGGGTAGACGGGACCTCTTGCTCTTTGCATAACTTTTGATTGAACCATTGGATTGTCCTGGTGTCAAGTGTGCTGGAAAGCTGGCTTCTCCATCTTTAAGGTCTCCAAATTTGAGATGGATCAGACGGTGATAAAATCTTCATTTGAGGGTGAACTTCTGACGGTTTGACTCTGAGCTGAAAATCTGGTCTTCTATCCATTTTGCAAAGCTTTTTTCTAAGATCCCTGAAAAGAATCTTGAAACTACAAATACTAGAAAACCATAAGAAAAACACTTAAAAGAAATAAAAGTATTGAAAAAGTATTTAAAACTGATACATAAAAAGTGGTCAAATTACAGTGTTATCAACTCCCCCAGACTTAAACTTTTGTTTGTCCTCAAACAAAGCAAAAATCAAATCAGATGTGAAAACAAAAATAGGAAATGCACAAATCTCAGAGACATGAACCTTTAAACTATGACCATCGATCGTACAACAATCGCAACTTAGTCTAGAAAATTCTCACCAAGACACAAAAGATACTAGTCCACTTTTTCCATCACGCAAAATCTAAAGAATCTAAATCTCACTTCTAGTCAACTAGCTCTCTATATTCATTAAGTGTATAGTGAATTCTAATCAAATTGACGTAAATCCGACGGTCAACAATCGATGTAAAATAGTCGTAAAATTTACATCGAACTTACGTCGCCTATTTCGATGTAAATTTACATCGATTTTACATCAATTCTTACATCGAGTTTAAATCGTTCCTATGATAATAAAAAAATTCAAAAATATATTGATATATTTTTTTAAATCGACATTTACATCGACTATTTTACATCAATTTTACGTCAAGAGCATTACGTCGATTTTACGTCGACGTATTACTAGGAAGTTATAAATCCGTCGCTATATTACGACGGTTTAACGTCGATTTAAAAGTTATTAAAATAAAAAAATTAGAAAATTGAAATTAATAATTTGAAAAAATATTTTAAAATAAAAAAAAAATTTAGAATTTTTACAAAAATACTAAATTCAGAAACTAGTTTCATAAAATAATTACAAAATCGTCTATACTAATATCCCCGTCAGCATAAACGGTAGCAGGCGGGTTTCCGTCGTCGCCAACAACTCCTTGTGGCCTCGACGTAGACGCACCAACCTCCTCCTCCTGCTGCTGCTGCTGGTCCTCCTCCTGCTGCCACTGCTTAAGCATCTGCTTCTTCTTCGGTGCAGCATTGATGCGAGCAAAAGCGGGGTTGTTGTTTTCGTTTTACTAAGCTTCATGTTTTAAATATATAACCCTTAATTGTCTGCAAGTGCACAGATGTGGGCTGTAGTACTTAGGGTATCGATCCACAGAGACTTAGTTGTTTCAGTACGAACTCACAGCAATGCTTAAATCAGATTAGAACTAAACAATTTGGGTTTTGGTTTTCGGTATTGGTTGTCACTAAATCTAAACTAGAAAGCAAGTAAAAAGCAATTTTAAACAAAAGCAAATAAAAGCAAGTAATAAGCGAATGAAAGTAGAATGGAAACAAGGAAATTCGAAGGTTGTAAGCAATTAAAGACAAACGTTGGGCATCAAGGGGTTTCGCAGGGATTCATGGACTAAGCTATGTCGATTTTAAACAAGTGATAAAGGTAATCAACTACGTATCTTATGCAGGTGTTTTAACTCTGTTTTCAAAGGTTATTAAAGTGTTTTCAATGTTTTAGAGTTTCAAAAGACTGTATCTTGATAACACTGTATTTTGACCACTTTTATGGAGCATAATTGTATCTTATGCAGGTGTTTTAACTCTGTTTTCAAAGGTTATTAAAGTGTTTTCAATGTTTTAGAGTTTCAAAAGACTTTACCGGAAACTTGGGCAAAAAATATGCAATTTGGAACAAATGAGCAATTTTGGATAAATGCAGACCGTCAGAAGTATGACAAGCGATGAAAACCTTCTCACCGTCCGATCACCTCCACAATTTGAGACAACATAGAGGACCCAACCAGCTTTCTAATGCACTTGGTTTGGAGACAATCCAACGGTTAGATCTTCAGATACTCCCGATGCAAGAATGACAGAAAATGCAGTTCCGAAGAGAGCAAGTGCCGGGACCGCGGCAAACACCCATTTTCCCGCGGGTAGAGCCACCGCGACCGCGGACTTTGGTCGTTCACTTTCCCGACGACTTAATTAAAGACCAGATCAATTCCCTTCGTTATTTTTGAAGCCCTAAGTGTCCAGAACCACCCCAGAAGCTATAAATACCCCATTTAGGTCATTCCTAAAGGTAGAGACCAATAGAGACCGAAACTTAGACAACTTAGAGAGAGAGAGAGAGGGATTTCGTGAGAAACCCTAGGAGGCCGCCGCCTTTGAAGGAGGAGAGCGTCATCACGCCTCCATCTGCTTCTCCGTTCTTCGTTTTTCTTCCCTCTTTTCTTTAATTTCCTGCACTTTCAATTTCGTTTATGATGCTTTGTTACAATATGTTTGAGTAGTTACCCAGTTGGGTTTAAAGGGATTTTTCAAAGGGAATTTCGTGTGTCTTTTCTTATGAATCGATAGATTTAGGATTTATAATATTCTAGATGTTCTTCGTTTGCCTTTAATCTTACTGCGTGATTCTTTGCTGGCCACTTAGAAGCCGATCTGATATGATATGTTGTGAAAGCTTTCATTGATTGTCTGAACTAGGGTGAAACAAGCAATTCTTCTATAGGAGTGGAAACCTACCTGTATTTGAGTTGTGAATGTTGATGAGTCTTGACCTGCTATTGCATCTTCTCCCTTCCACGATCAGAGTGGAAACCTACTGATCAGGGTTGCGAGAGATAGTTGTTTAGTGCTGTGAAAGTAGGCTATTCATACTTCCGTGCCTCGAGTTCTAGAACATACGTAGTTGATTACCTTTATCATATGCTTAAAATCGATATAGCCTAGTCCGTGAACCCTGCGAATTCCCCTTGAGCCCCAACGTTTGTCTTTAATTGTTTACAGCCTTCTAGTTTCAATCGATTTTCAGTCAGCTTAGGTGTTGAGGGTTACCTGAAGAATCAGGAGGATGCAAGATATTATGCAAAACCGCAAGAGAGAGAAAGACCTGTTGATGTCCACAAATTTTCAGTCACTTCTCCTTTGCCAATTGTTGTTGCATAATCTTCCTCCTTTGTTGTAAACAGCTGTTCCCCCAGAATTATATCTTTTCCGGAAATCATAAAGATAATCTCCAAAACACCAAATAATTCAAATCAAGCTTGCCTCAAGGATAAAATTCGATCCTCATAGACTCTCTAAGGTTTTAAATTTCCTTTCTCTTCTTATTATTATTATTATTATATTTTTTTTTTGAAAAGAGGAAACAACCTTTTATAGAGAGAGAGCCTAAGGGGAAAAATTGTACCAAGATTTGAAGTTTTTCCAAGGCAAACTGAATTTTCTCCTTTTGTTGAATCATTCCAATGAAATCGTAGGTCTTCACCTTCAGTGACTGAAAAACGCGTTGATCATCTTTCTCTCCGGCGTTTTTGCACATATCTGCATATAGGAAAATGAAAAACAAGAATGCATGTGGTTTGAAAGAGGTTAGGTTCGGTGGGGAACAAGCTAAAGATGAACTAGCCATTAAGGATCAACAAAGAGTGGTAAAAGGATAAAGGAGTCCTCAATGTATGATTCGTTTTCCTGATCTAACGCTTTAATGAGAAAATTAAGTCAAAATTAAGTCCAGATAAAATGAGCTAGTATATCCTGTCAGAAAGAATCTCTTTGAATAGAAGTCCTCTGGTGGGAGTTCGTAATGCAACTATTCTAGCTACCGCCTAGTCTAGGCCTAAATCACAAAAAGAGCAAAAAACGAGGAAATAGCGTAGAAGCGCACTGGTCTAAATTATCATAGTACTGTTTATTGTGTTCCTGGTTTGAAAACATTTTAAAAAACATTTTGAAAACGTTTTTTGAAAAATTTTATGTAAACCATTTTGAAAAATTTTATGTGTCCAAAACAAACTCAAAACCAATCAAATTTCATTAGTAACGGATGAACATCCTCCCCAATACTTATTTCACACTGTCCTCAATGTGATAAATGTTGGAAAGAATGGTAAAGAAAATAGAAATGTTGAAATGTTTAAGTGAACTTATCGTGCTAGAGAGTGCTGCTCGTCTTTTGTATTTGTTCTTCCTTATTGAAAACGTGAAATTAAATGAAACAAAAACAAAGTAATGGAAATAAAAAATAAAGGTCAAAGGGAAATAGATAAAATACCAAGTGGTTTAGATAAAATACCAAGTGGTTGCCTTCCACTAAGCGCTTGTTTCAAGTCGTTAGGTTGACATTGTTGCTTGATTAGAATTAACCGGGATCATGACACTCCTTGGTCTCATCATTGGCCGATTATGGATCAATCAAAAACATCACTTCTCTTTCGTCTTTCTCTTTCTTCAGCCAGATATGGCTTTACACGCTGTCCATTCATTGTGAATGAGTTTCCGGTTTTGTTCCACAGGACAATGGCTCCGTATGGTTTGACTTCCTTTATCGTGAAGGGTCCAGACCATCTTGATCGTAGTTTTCCTGGAAAAAGCTTAAGACGAGAATTGAAAAGAAGAACTTTATCGTTAGGAGCAAAAGTTCTATGAATAATCTTCTTATCATGATATGCTTTAGTCTTCTCCTTGTAGATCTTCGAGTTTTCGTAAGCATTGTGTCAGATTTCCTCTAACTCGTGAAGTTGAAGTAGTCTTCTTTCTCCAACTGTTTTCAGGTTCATGTTCATCTCCTTGATGGCCAATTGCGCTTTATACTCGAGTTCTACTGGAAGGTGACATGTTTTTCCGTAAACTAGGTTGAATGGTGTTGTTCCTAATGGTGTCTTGAATGCTGTTTGGTATGTCCATAATGCATCGTCAAGCTTGGTAGACCAATCCTTGCGATGAACTGCAGTTGTTTTCTGCAAAATCGACTTGATCTCTCTTTTTGAGATTTCCACTTGACCGCTGGTTTGGGGATGGTATGGAGAAGCAACTTTATGTGTAACTCCATTCTTTCTAAGAAGATTCTCGAAAACTCTGTTGATGAAATGTGATCCTCCGTCGCTTATCACAATTCTAGGAACTCCAAAACGCGGGAATATAACAGATTTAAACAGCTTCATGACAACTTTCACATAATTGGTGGGGCTAGGGACTGCTTATACCCACTTAGAGACGTAATCTACTGCTACTAAGATGTATTGGTTTCCGAAAGAAGTAGGAAATGGTCTCATAAAATCTTTTCCCCAGATATCAAAAATTTCGACTTCGAGAATAAAATTTTGAGGCATCTCATTCCTTTTGCTTATGTTGCCCATCCTTTGGCATTTATCGCATCGCGATATATAAGCTTGAGTATCTTTGAACAAAGTAGGCCACCAAAAACCAACTTGCAAGATCTTTGAAGCAGTTTTGAAGGTTGCAAAATGTCCTCGTAAGACGAGCTATGGCATCCGAATAAAATTCCTTCCATCTCTTCTTCAGCCAACATCTTCGGAATAAACCATCAGCACATCTCTTGTAGAGATAAGGTTCATCCCAAAAATAATGTCTTACATCTTTCAGAAACTTTTTCTTCCTATAACCGAAAAATTGCGAGGGCTCTACATCAGCTGCTAGGTAATTCGCTATGTGCCTAAACCATGGTGTGTTGAAAGCATCTGATCTTCGCATGAGTTTCCTTGGTGGTGCGGTATTAGCATTGTTGGGGGTAGTATCTATTGCATAGATGTTTTCTTCAGGCAAACTATCATTTAAAGGCAATCTTTCTTCAACTCGAATTCGTGAAAGATGTTTTGCAACTCCATTATCTGCGCCTTTCCGATCTCGAATTTCAATGTCGAATTCTTGCAGTAGGAGGATCCATCTTATCAACCGAGGTTTAGCATCTTTCTTAGACATTGAATACTTGATTGCAGCATGATCAATATGAACTATTACCTTAGATCCTACGAGATAAGAACAGAATTTCTCAAATGCAAATACGATAGCTACAAGTTCTTTCTCTGTTGTTGCATAATTGCATTGAGCTTCGTCTAGAGTTCTGCTTGCGTAGTAGATTACGTGCAGTTTCTTATATTTTCGTTGGCCAAGCACTGCTCCGACTGCATAGTCACTTGCATCACACATGATTTCGAATGGAAGTTCCCAATCAGGTGCTTGCACGACTGGAGCGGAAACAAGGGCTTTTTTGATCTTATAAAACGCGGCTAAGCACTCATCATCGAACTCGAAGTTCGTTTCCTTGCAAAGCAAACGCGTAAGAGGTCTAGCTATTTGAGAAAAATCTTTTATGAAACGCCTATAGAATCCTGTGTGTCCTAAGAAACTATGAATTCTTTCACGTTTGTGGGTGGTTGTAGGCTGGTCATGACTTCAATTTTAGCTTTGTCAACTTCAATTCCTTTTCCCGAAATGCTGTGCCCAAGCACGATTCTATCTCGTACCATGAAGTGACATTTTTCCCAATTTAATACTAAGTGCTTATCTTCACATCTTTGCAGAACTTTACCAAGGTTGCCTAGACATTTTTCGAAAGAAAATCCATAGACAGAGAAATCATCCATGAATACTTCCATGAAATCCTCAGTAAAATCTGTGAAGATCGACATCATGCACCGCTGGAAGGTAGCAGGTGCATTACACAATCCAAAGGGCATACGTCGGTAAGCAAACGTGCCATATGGACAAGTGAATGTCGTTTTTTCCTGATCATCCTGTCGAATAGGAATTTGGAAAAATCCGGAGTATCCATCAAGAAAGCAATAGAGGGGTGATTAGCTAACCTTTCTAGAATTTGATTTATGAATGGAAGGGGAAAATGATCTTTCCTTGTTGCTGCATTCAGTTTCTGGTAATCGATGCACATACGATGTCCAGTAACTTTTCTTGTAGCGATCATTTCATGTTTATCATTTTTAATGACAGTGACTACTCCTTTCTTCGGGACAACATGAACTGGGATAACCCAAGTGCTATCTGAGATAGGAAAGATTATTCCAGCTTCTAGAAGCTTCATAATCTCCTTCTTGACAACATCCATGAGATTAGGGTTCAGTCTCCTTTGACTTTCGATTGAGTTTTTAGCATTATCCTCTAGATTAATCTTGTGCATACAAAGATCTGGAGAAATTCCAGGTATGTCATCAAGTGAATATCCTAAGGCTTCTCTATGCTTTCTCAGCTCAGTCAACAGCATTGTGGTTTCTTCTTCCGTCAAACCCGAGTTTATAATGACAGGATAAGTAGAATTTGGTCCAAGAAAAGCGTATTTAAGTCCGACACGAAGAGGTTTAAGCTCTACTTTAGGGGCTTTAAACTCACTCCAAGGATCATTAATTGCTGCAGCAGTGTCTTTAGGAGGTGTAGGAATGTTTGTTTGGTCCTTAAGATCTAGATAGTTTAGAGGCTTCCTATAAGTTTCCGACTTATCAAGCATACGCATGCATTCACTCGAAATTTCTTCTAGGAAATTGCGTTCGTCTTTTGCGGGTGAAAGCGTGACACTTAAAGGGTCGTCTAGAAACAGATCTTCATAGACTTCCTCAATAATTCCGACTAGCTCATCAATTCAACAAATATTGCCATCCAAAATTGGTTTATCGAAACTTTTGTTCATGTCGAATTGCATAACATAACCGGCCAGATGAAGGTCAATTTTTCCTTCTGGAACATTGATAATGGCTCCGGCTGTAGATAAGAATGGTCGTCTAAGAATGGCTACGAAATCAGTTGGTATGGACCATTTTTCGATTTCCACGGGAACATCTATTAGGATACCTACAGGTTGACTAACAGAACGATAAGCTAATACTAAGGAAATTTTAGTTGGCTGGAAAGTGTGATGTCCTAAACGTTTTGCTACTGAAAGAGGCATCATGTTTATGCTAGATCCTAAATCACAGAGAGCACGCTCAAAAGCTACATCATTGATGGTGCAAGAAAGTACGAAGCTTCCTGGATCGTTTTTCTTTTCAGGGATTCGGATTTTCAGGATAGAACTACATTCATGGGTTATCATCATATCACCTTCTTCAAGAGTTAAAGAATTTGTTAGAATACCCTTCATGTATTTTCTTAAAGCAGGAATCATAGCACAAGCTTCTACGAAAGGTAATCTCACATTTAATTGATCGATTAGTTCTTTCAGCTTAGCTTTTTCTTTCTCCTTCTTCGGGGCTCTTAAGGCTCAAGGATATGGGGGTTTAGGTTTATAGAAACGAGTAGGTGGAGGAGGGATCGGATCTTCTCCAAGCGTTTCTCGGGGTACATCTTCTATTACTTTTTCTCCATCATTCTCTTCTACCACTTCTTTTTCAACATCTTTAACTGTGATTCTTTCTCTTTCTTTTTCCTTTTCCTTACCCTTTTCTTCATCTTCGGGATCTTTAGGAAATTCAGGCTCTTTGTAAGCTAATCCACTCCTAAGTGTGATAGCTTTCACATGATCGGAGGGATCTGCTTCACTTGATCTTTCGAAAGAATTTTCACTTGGCTCCTTCTCGGAATTTTCTATGTTTCTAGAATTAGTTTTGATCATCAGGCTAAGGAGGGTGGAAAATTTTTTCTTTGAAATCTTCTTGCATTATTTTTAGTTCAGATCTAAGATCACTAATCTCTTGATACCTAGACTTTTCAAGCTCTAGAATCTTTTTGTTTAGGTTTTCAGCTTCAGAAGAGGGAAAACTAGGATATGGATTGGAATTATATTGAATAGCTAAGATTGGTTCGGAAGGTGATTTCTAGACAAGTTTGGAAGATGGTTTCCCGCGGTCAGAAGGCTCGCGACCGCGGTGAAACAGGTCTTGGCCGCGGTCAGAAACAGCACAACCGCGGTGAAAGCTTGCTTGGTCGCGGTCTGAATGGATGGACCCACGGTGATCAGAACCGAATGGGAAATTTTGGATATGATAGACTTCTGCAGTGTTCATCATCTCTTGATCATAAGAATCCATTGGGTTGTCCCAACTATCAAAGTTACATGTATTGTGTGCCTTGTTTGGTTGTTGCAATCCAAGTTGACTCATTATGTGATGGAGACACTTCATGACTCCCGAAATCTCTTCTTTCTTCTCAGGAAGGGCAGAATTACCAAAGGTTGCTTGATTACGGATGTTGTTTGAAAAATTGTTGATGAAAACAGGAGCATCTTCTACAGATCTAGTTGAGAAGTCTCCAATACTTGCTGTGTGATGTGTGGTGTGTTGTGGGTGTCAAGTTTTACCCTAATTGAAATCAATAGCCGCAAGTGCACAGCTGATCAATTGTAGTACTTAGGGATCGAATCCACAGGGAAGGAGGATCTTTTGCTGCAAAAAGCCTTTGAAATAAGTTAAAGTAAGGAAGTCTAGAAAAAAACGGTTTAGTGGGGGTTTGGTGGTGTCTATAAAATGTAAAAACGAAATATTAAAAGAGAGTACGGAAATTAAATGGCGTAATAACTAAACTTAACGAAAATACTAAAATGATAAAAACGGATATTCTAATGCTTAATGAAATGAACTAAAAGGAAGACAATATTGAACTAAGCTTAAAGAAATCCGGTGTAATCATGAGAAAGGCGTTGGGCTTCAGGGAAGGTTTCTCAGGGGTACGAACGATTCAAAACATTGCTAGAGAGGAATTTTGTAAGATCTTAGCTTAAACTTTTCGAACTGGAGTCACGGACGTATGAATACGCCACTGTCGTGATCATAGACAACTATCTCTCTCAACCCTGACCAGTAGGTTTCCACTCTGGCCCTGGAAGAGAAGAGATGCATTATGTTTAAGACTCGTCCTAATTCACAAATCGCCCATAGGTAGGTTTCCACTCCTATGTTTGTTTTGCTCTCCCAAACTAGATCTGATACCTGATGAACACTTTCGTGTCACCAAGCATCTGGATCAGATTGTAGTTCATGACGCTACCCTCATGCAGTAAAAACGAATTCAGAAGAAAAAGTTCTAAGATTGAGCTCAATAGCCAATGGAATTCTCATCGAACATATAAATCCCCATCGAAAATCCCTTAATCCCAACAATAAAACTACTCAGACATAATAAACGAAATCAAAGACATGGTATTAAGAAGTAGAATAGAAACCAAAATTGAAAAAGAAAGAACAAGGGTTCAAGAGAACAAATCTCTCTCTCCCTAAAAGCTAAAGCAAAAACAATAAAAGTATGAAGTAAATAATTCGGTTCTCTAAGGTTACACACTATTTCTAGGGCTCCTAAGACATGTATTGATAGTGCTCAAGACCTCTTTGGACGTCACTTAGGGTTTCTCCAAATGTGGGCTTCAGAAATGGGCTTTTTGGGCTTGGAGGTTGAAGGCCGCGGTCGGGAGTGCTCTGACCGCGGGGAATGTATGGTTTGCCGCGGTCGGGATGCTCCTGACCGCGGGAAAATGCTTGTTGGCCGCGGGTGGAAGTGCTGGCCAGCTGGTTTACGGGACATCTTGCTCTTCGCGTATCTTTTGATTGAACCGTTGGATTGCCAAGCTGTAAAGTGCACTGGAAAGCTGATACTTCCATCTTTAAGGTCTCCAAATTTGAGCTGGATCAGACGGTGAGAAGGCCTTCAATCAGGGGTGAACTTCTGACGGTTTGACTCTGAGCTGAAATCTGGTTTTCTGTCCATTTTGTTAAGTTTTTCCCTAAGTTACCTGAAAAGAGTCTTGGAACTACAAATACTAGAAAAACATAATAAAAGTACTTAAAAGCAATTAAAAACATATAAAAAGTATTTCAAAACGATCCATAAAAGTGGTCAAAATACGGTGTTATCAACTCCCCAGACTTAAACCTTTGTTTGTCCTCAAACAAAGCAAAAGCCTAAATTGGTTAAGTGAAAACAAAAATAGGAAATGCACAAATCTCATAGACATGAACTCCTAAACTAGGACAAAAGATAGTGCGTCAATCCACAACATAGTCTAGAAAATTCTCACCAAAGCACAAGAGATACTAGTCCACTATTTTCGTCATGCAAAACTTAAACAATCTAAATCTTGATTTCAGTCAACTAGCTCTCTACATTCATTAAGTTCAATAGTGAGTTCTCATTAAAGACATCATCCAGGGTAGACGGCGTTTGGTGTTAAAAGGCTATTTAAGTGGTGGAGTTAAAGTGTTTCGGGTTACCTGAAGATCTGGAGGATGCAAGATAATATGCAAAACCGCAAGAGAGATAAGGACCTATTGATGACCACAGTTTTCAGTCAGTTCTTCTTGCCAAATGTTGTTGCATAATCCTTTCTCCTTTGTTGTAAACAGCTGTTCCTCCATACTTAGATTCTTTCCGGGAATCAGAAAAACAATCTCCAAAACTCCATAAAATCAAACTCCAGTTGCCTTGGGACTTAAAATTCGACCTCTCTAGACTCTCTAAGGCTTTTATTTCCTTTCTTTTCTTATTTTCGGATTTTTTTTTTTTTTTTTGGAAAGGAAATGCCTTTTAAAGAGAGAGAGACTAGAGGACGAGATTGTACCAAAATTTGAGATTTTTCTAAGGCAAACTGAGCTTCCTCTTGTGTTGAATCCTTCCGGGAGCTTTTCCGGCAAATCGCAGGTCTCTGTCCTTTGTAACTGAAAACTGCGTCGTTCCTCTTTCTCTCCAACGTTTTTGCACTTATCTGCATATAAGACAATAGAAAACAAGAGTGCATGTGGTTTGAAAGAGGATTGGTTAAGGTGGGGAACTAGCTAAAGATGAACTAGCAATTCAGGATCAACAGAGAGTGGTAAAAGGATAAAGGGGTCCTGAATGTATGATTCGTTTCCCTGGTCTAATGCTTCAATGAGAAAATTAAGTCCAAATTAAGTCCAAATAAAACAGAGCTAGTGTATCCCTTCATCTAAATCGAAATCATTCAAATTCCTCTAGGGTACTTCGTTTCAAATGTGCTTAGCTACCGCCTAGTCTAGTCCTAAATCATGAATGGGCAAGTCACTAGGAACAGTCTAAAAGCACATAGTCAACTATCATTGATTCATGTTCACCATTCCCTTTTAAAACGTATTTTGTTTTGAAAACCGATTTTGAAAAACTTTAAGGAAAATGCAAAAAGTGTAGATAATGAAAGACTCATGAAAGAAATGTGGTTAGAAAGGGATGAAATCCTCCCCCAGACTTAAATCACACTGTCCTCAGTGTGAAACAGTCGAGATTGGATGAGAAAAATGCATAAATAATCGAATTGGTAAGGACAAAGAGAACTTACCTGGATCCAGGATGCTGGTGGTGATGGACCGGATTCATTCGAAGGGGTTTGGGAAGGTGATAGTTGGTGATGAAGGTGGTGGAGGGTGATGAATGAGGTGGACTGGGGATTGGTGAGGTGAAATGAGGTGAAGGGGGTGGTTTGGGTCGGGTTTGATGTCAACGACCAAGTGCCGCGGTCAGGGGCTGCACGACCGCGGCGAACCATTGCTTGGCCGCGGTCAGGATCACGCGACCGCGGTCGATGAGTAGTTTCCCGCGGTCAGAACACCTGCGACCGCAGGGGCTTATATCGCGGCCTCTTCCTGCTTCTCCTTGGTTCCTGCTGGGCCGAGCAGTCAGGTACCATCCTTCTTTTTGGTCTTTTCGGGTTTTTTTTTTTTGATTTTTTTTTTTGGCTTTTTTGTTTTATAAGAAATAACTCAAACTAAGAAAAAGAAAAAGATCAAAAGAAAAAGAAAGAAAAATTCTAAAGAAAACAATACCTAAATGGGTTGCCTCCCATTAAGCGCTTTTGTTTTAAGTCGTTTAGCTCGACTTTTGGTGTTGGACGTGACTTATTCCAATGAAGAAGACCTTGTCCTGAGACAAGTCTTTTTCGACATCTCCTTGCTTTGCTTAGCAGGTTCTTCGTCACTCCAAAGTTCTTCTTCAAACTCTTCTGCTGCAGAATGTTTTCCTGCTTTGCTGTTGTATGGAACAGCTTCTGTGAAGACATCTTTGTCGATATTAGCAAATGAAATCCTCCGGTTTGGCCAGTCCATTATAGCTCCGGAAGTTTCTAGAAAAGACCATCCCAGAATCACTGGATATGTTGCATCTCTCGTCTCGACAATGTAGAAGTTGACAGGCACTATGCAATCTCCTATTCGCAAAGGAATTTCATGAGCTATTCCTTGAGGTGTTGCATTAGAATCATCAGCTAAGCTAATCTTTGCTCTAGTCCTGCGCAGGTGTCTAATACCAAGTCTCAAAGCAATTGCCTTGGACATCATGTTAAGACAAGCTCCAGAATCACATAGCACGTTTTTAAACATTTCTCCTCTAATAGAACAAGAGATAAGAAACTGACCTGTAGTCTTGACCTTATAGAGAATTCGAACTTGCCTTTCTCTGTAAGTGTTGGCTGGTGTCTCAAACGCAGAATAGGATTCACAAAAGAAAGCTGCAGCGTCATATTCAATGATTGAATCAATCTATGGCATCTTTATCTCGCTGCACGTCTGGTCTTCTTGGATTGAAGAATCAGCTGAATCTTCGACACATTCCTTTGCCATCATACAAGGTAATGATTCATGCAAATCTGGTTCTTCATCTGAAACTTGGTTTTCTTCTTCCAGAGTTATTTTTTTAGGTGCTGGAGGCTGAAGTTGGGACAGGAGATGTATTATTTTCCTCTCAAAACCCGGAGGAACATCTGAACGACCAACTCCCGCGGTCAGAGGAGTCGCGACCGCGGGGGAACAGGGTCTTGGCCGCGGTCGGGACACTTGGACCCGCGGCTCTGGATGAAATCTGCTCATAATCCGTCTCTTCCTTTTTGTACTTGATACGGACCTCTCCAGCTTCTTTATTGGGTAGACTAGCATCATATGAACTCATACCAGGGCGTTGTTGTGCATCTTCATCAGGATCTTTGGGAGATTTCTTAGAAAATCTCTCAATTTGCTCAATGTTGGGCATCTGCTCCATTCTTGCATCAATCTCCCGTGCTTTGAGCTCGAGTTTGTTCAGCCTGTGCTCGATCTCTTGCAACTCTTCGTCTGTCTTCTCTCTATACCAGGAGGTGGACTCTCTGACTTCTTTAATCTCCTGTTTTGATTCAGCAATATCACTTGAGTTTTGTGTGATGTCATACCCTTGTCTTGTCTGCTCTGTTGCGACTTGGTGGATCATCCCAGCTAGTGTTTGTGAGTCCTTGTGGGTTTGCTCTTCCAAAACTCGAACATGATTGGCCATCTCATCAAATTTTTTGTTGAACTCTTCAGAGATTGAATCAATTTTCTTGAGCAGGGTGTTCTCGGTGAGAATCTGCTGATCAAAGAACTGGTTAATCATTCCTTCGAGGCGTCCCAAACGTCTGCTGATCCTCAAGTTGTCCTCTTGCTGATTAGGGTTCTGAAGTGGAGAATTATAGGCGTGTGGCTCGAAGTAGGTTGGAGGAGGGCCATAAGGATCTTCCTGGCATCGAACAGTCTCTCTGCGCCGGTGGTAAGGGTGGTTTGGCTGGCTGTATCGATCCATGTAGCTAAAATTTCGGGCTTGAGGTTCTTCTCTGCGTCTTGTGGCTTGAGGAGTGTTATAGAAACCTTCCTCATAGTGTATATTTCGATTTATAGGATCCATATCTTCTTAAATGGAAACAAAATAACCGAAAAATGGAAAGTTGCAGAAAAGGGGTTCTAGAGTCGATTTACTAACCTTTCTCGGGGTTTTGCAGAAAAGAAAACGCGTGCCTTCCCCGGCAACGGCGCCAAAAACTTGATGTGTGGTGTGTTGTGGGTGTCAAGTTTTACCCTAATTGAAATCAATAGCCGCAAGTGCACAGCTGATCAATTGTAATACTTAGGGATCAAATCCATAGGGAAGGAGGATCTTTTGCTGCAAAAAGCCTTTGAAATAAGTTAAAGTAAGGAAGTCTAGAACAAAAACGGTTTAGTGGGGGTTTGGTGGTGTCTTTAAAATGTAAAAACGAAATATTAAAAGAGAGTACGAAAATTAAATGGCGTAATAACTAAACTTAACGAAAATAACTAAAAATGATAAAAACGGATATTCTAATGCTTAAATGAAAATGAACTAAAAAGGAAAGACAATATTGAACTACAGCTTAAAGAAAAATCGGTGTAAATCAATGGAGAAAAGGCGTTGGGCTTCAGGGAAGTTTTCTCAGGGGTACGAACGATTCAAAACATTGCTAGAGAGGAAATTTTGTAAGATCTTAGCTTAAACTTTTTGAACTGGAGTCACGGACGTATGAATACGCCACTGTCGTGATCATAGACAACTATCTCTCTCAACCCTGACCAGTAGGTTTCCACTCTGACCCTGGAAGAGAAGAGATGCATTATGTTTAAGACTCGTCCTAATTCACAAATCGCCCATAGGTAGGTTTCCACTCCTATGTTTGTTTTGCTCTCCCAAACTAGATCTGATACCTGATGAACACTTTCGTGTCACCAAGCATCTGGATCAGATTGTAGTTCATGACGCTACCCTCATGCAGTAAAAACGAATTCAGAAGAAAAAGTTCTAAGATTCAGCTCAATAGCCAATGGAATTCTCATCGAACATATAAATCCCCATCGAAAATCCCTTAATCCCAACAATAAAACAACTCAGACATAATAAACGAAATCAAAGACATGGTATTAAGAAGTAGAATAGAAACCGAAATTGAAAAAGAAAGAACAAGGGTTCAAGAGAACAAATCTCTCTCTCCCTAAAAGCTAAAGCAAAAACAATAAAAGTATGAAGTAAATAATTCGGTTCTCTAAGTTTACACACTATTTCTAGGGCTCCTAAGACATGTATTTATAGTGCTCAAGACCTCTTTGGACGTCACTTAGGGTTTCTCCAAATGTGGGCTTCAGAAATGGGCTTTTTGGGCTTGGAGGTTGAAGGCCGCGGTTGGGAGTGCTCTGACCGCGGGGAATGTATGGTTTGCCGCGGTCGGGATGCTCCTGACCGCGGGAAAATGCTTGTTGGCCGCGGGTGGAAGTGCTGGCCAGCTGGTTTACGGGACATCTTGCTCTTCGCGTATCTTTTGATTGAACCGTTGGATTGCCAAGCTGTAAAGTGCACTGGAAAACTGATACTTCCATCTTTAAGGTCTCCAAATTTGAGCTGGATCAGACGGTGAGAAGGCCTTCAATCAGGGGTGAACTTCTGGCGGTTTGACTCTGAGCTGAAATCTGGTTTTTTGTCCATTTTGTTAAGCTTTTCCCTAAGTTACCTGAAAAGAGTCTTGGAACTACAAATACTAGAAAAACATAATAAAAGTACTTAAAAGCAATTAAAAACATATAAAAAGTATTTCAAAACGATCCATAAAAGTGGTCAAAATACGGTGTTATCACTGTGTCGAAAGAGTGTCGTAACTCTGGAGTAATACCTCGATAGAAGATACACAGCAGATATCCATGGTGTGGACAATCTCTTTGTAATTCCCTAAATCTTTTCCAAGTATCTAAAATATCTTCATCTTCTTTTTGTTTAAAAGTTCTAATCTTGTTCCTTAAGAGATTGGAACGATCTCTAGTGTAAAAACGATTTAGGAAGGCAGTTCTACACGCTGTCCACGTTTTTAGTGAAGCAGGTTGCAAAGATTTTAGCCATTTGCTGGCATTGTCTCTTAGAGAGAATGGGAAAATACTACACTTGTGGTAATCCCCATTTGCTGTAATGGTTGCACATAATTCTTCGAACGTCTCGATATGGTCTATCGGGTTTTCGAATGAATAACCATAAAATTGATTTTGTTGAACTAAGTGGATATAGGGTACCTTAATTTTGGTTTTGCCATCCTCTGGTAAGGCTGCTTGAATAGCTCTTCGATCTCCCAAGAACTTCTCGAGTGAATCGAAACTTCCAATCAGTTCATCATCATCTTCATGTTTTACCGATCCGATCAGTTCATTGTCATCATAGATCGGTTCTTCAAACTCATCATCAATCAGGTCATCATCATCGATCAGATCAACATCCACACGATATGGTGGATCACCAAGAGTCCCGGGAACGTGTTCCCGGTATCTCATCGCAGAGAAACCTGAAAATTTCAA
The DNA here is from genome assembly GCF_000478725.1 of Eutrema salsugineum. NCBI lineage: Eukaryota > Viridiplantae > Streptophyta > Magnoliopsida > Brassicales > Brassicaceae > Eutrema > Eutrema salsugineum. The sequence goes on along the minus strand of NW_006256829.1, from coordinate 19,561,490 downwards.
AAGAAAAAGTAAAAGTAAACAAGTGTTCTAATGGATTTAAGCTGGGATTCGCAACAAAAAAAATCAAAGTCCCCGGCAACGGCGCCAAAAACTTGATGCGAGCAAAAGCAGGGCTGTTGTTTTCGTTTTACTAAGCTTCAGGTTTTAAATTTATAACCTCTAATTGTCTGCAAGTGCACAGATGTGCGCTGTAGTATTTAGGGTATCGATCCACAGAGACTTAGTTGTTTCAGTACGAATTCACAGCAATGCTTAAATCAGATTAGAACTAAACAATTTGGGTTTTGGTTTTGGGTTTTGGTTGTCAGTAAATCTAAACTAGAAAGAAAGTAAAAAGAAATTTAAAACGAAAGCAAATAAAAGCAAGTAATAAGCGAATGAAAGTAGAATGGAAATAAGGAATTCGAAGGTTGTAAGCAATTAAAGACAAACGTTGGACATCAAGGGGTTTCACAGGGATTCATGGACTAAGCTATGTCGATTTTAAAAAGGTGATAAAGGTAATCAACTACGTATGTTCTAGCACTCAGGCACGGAAGTATGAATAGCCTACTTTCGCAGCACTAAACAACTATCTCTCGCAATCCTGATCAGTAGGTTTCCACTCTGATCCTGGAAAAGAGAAGATGCAATAGCAGGTCAAGACTCATCAACATTCACAACTTATATACAGGTAGGTTTCCACTACTATAAAATCATTGCTCGTTTCACCCTAGTTCAGACAATCAATGAAAGCTTTCGCAACATATCATATCAGATCGACTTCTAAGTGGCCAGCAAAGAATCACGTAGTAAGATTTAAGGCAAACGAAGAACATCTAGAAGATTATAAATCCTAAATCTATCAATTCATAATAAAAGACACATGAAATTCCCTTTGAACAATCCCTTTAAACCCAACTGGGTAACTACTCAAACATATTGTAACAAAGCATCATAAACGAAATTGAAAGTGCATGAAATTAAAGAAAAGAGGGAAGAAAAACGAAGAACGGAGAAGCAGACGGAGGCGCGATGACTTCCTCCAGCGGCGGCTCCTCCTTCAAGGGCGGCAGCCTCCTAGGATTTGTTAGGCACACGAACTCTCTCTCTCTCTCTCTCTCCAAGTCTAAATTTTTAGTCTCTATTGGTCTCCTTTCGTTAGAATGACCTAAAGGGGGTATTTATAGCTTCTGGAGTGGTCTTGGACACTTAGGGCTTCAAAAATAACAAAAGGAATTGATCTGGGCTTTAATTAAGTCGTCTGGAAAGTGAACGTTGCCTGCCCGCGGTCGTGATAGTCCCACCTGCGGGGAAATAGGTGTTGGCCACGGTCCCGGCTTGTGGCACTCTTCCAGAACTGCATTTCTGTCATTCTTGCATTGGGAGTATCTGAAAATCTAACCGTTGGATTGTCTCTAAACCAAGTGCATTAGAAAGATGGTTAGATCGTCTATGTTTTCTAAAACTTTGGGGGTGATCAGACGGTGAGAAGGTCTTCATCGCTTGCCATACTTCTGACGGTCTGCATTTATCCAAAATTGCTCATTTGTTCTGAATTGCATATCTTTTGCCCAAATTTCCTGAAAATTCTTTTGAAACTCTAAAACATTGAAAACACTTTAAAACCATTGAAAACAGAGTTAAAACACCTGCATAAGATATTATTATGATCCATAAAAGTTGTCAAAATACGGGTTTATCAAGCATCTAAGCTCGGCACACTGCCGGCGATGATGTCGAATAAATCAGACATCTCATGGATTGATAACACCTGATTTTGACCCATTTTTACCATTTATTTCAAATGATTTTCCAAAGGTTTTAATTAGTTTTAGGAACTTTTATTATGATTTCCATGTATTTGTAATTTCAAGGCTCTTTTCAGGAAACTTAGGGAAAATGATGGCAAAATGGAAGAAATCCACAGTTTTAGCTCAGAGTCAGACCGTCAGAAGTTCAGCCTCAAATGAACACTTTCTCACTGTCCGATCCAGCTCAAATTTGGGGAAAATCAAAAGGAGACAACCAGATTTCCATAGCACTTTACATCACAAAGATCCAATGGTGCAATCAAAAGATACATGGACAACAAGTTGACCCAGTTCACCAGTCCCGGAAGACTCTCACCCGCGGTAAACAAATGTTTTACCTGTCCTGGAATACTCTCACCCCCGGTGGACCTTAGGACGAGCCACAAGACCCAACATCAAAGCCCACTTCGCCATTTCTCTACAGAGAAGCCCTAAATGAGACCTGGAAGACCTTAGGACCTATAAATACATTGTTTAGCAGCCCTAAACGGGTGTATGATCATGTAATGAGATTCTGAGCCACCAAAATCTGTTTTTCTAGGGTTAGGCGATGGAGATGGGGATTCTTCCCCAGATCCATTGTTCTTTCTCCTTTTTATCTTATTAACTTTTCTGTTTCATTCTTTTGCATTGTTCTATGTCTTTTATCATTCATTGCATCATGTAGCTTAGTCCCAGAGAGTCAAGTTGTTTGAAGATATCGACAAGCGTATATATCGATTTGTTCTTAGCCATATTCTGGATCTCATCTTCTAAGTTGTTCATAAAGCATGAGAGTAGATTCATGACCTATTCTCTGAGCGTAAGATCGATCAGAGCCACGAGAGTGTTGTATCAGATATTCCGTATCTAGCTTCAGAAGAACATAGTCGCTATAGGAGTCGAAAGCAACCTATAGAGAAGATGTCTAATGCATGATCTTAAGTTTAGCATGGGAGCGAGAGTTAATTGCTAGATCTAAGAGATTAGTGGATTAAGGTGACGACAGTTGGTTAATCATGCATATGTCTATTCTAGTTCAATGCAGATTCCCAGAAACAGATGAAGATAAATCACCCTGAAGCTAATTGGAAATGCCATCATACATCGATTAGGGTAAACCAGAGAAGTCTAAATCGCCACCTATGAGTTTAAGAGTCTTTAGTTTGCGTCGATATGCTTCATATGTTCTTTTAACAATTCATCCTGCATTGCATTTCTTGTGAATATTAGATTAGGTTTAGTTTAGGATCTTAACCAAAAACCCCAAAACCTTTTATTGGTTTATGAGTTTGTTTACTTCCCAGTTTGTTGTTTCTCGCAGATTAGACATCCTCCCTGTGGATCGACACCCTAAGTCCTACAACGTACATCTGTGCACTTGCAGACACTAGGGTTTTATAAATTTAAACTTTTGGAGGACTAATGGACTTGTTAAAAAACAATCCTAGGCCCGCAAGCCCATCATGGATCTCCTGTCGAGCAGAAAGGATCTCCTGTCACTGCACCACTTGCTCTGTCCGCAAGTTGGAGATCTCGGTGTGGGCTTCTTCGAGCTGCTGCCGTAAGATCAACGGATCCTCGCGGCCCCGCGTCTTCGGAGCAACCCACCAAAAATTATCATTAATTACATATATTGAATTGAAAAAAATAATAAAAATTTAAAATTTAAAATTTACAAACTAAAGAATTTCCTGTTTGAATATCGCATCTTGTTCGACAACAGTCAAAGGCACGTCTGGTGAGACTTGAGTTTGATGCTCCGCGATCCGCGCCATTGCCTCGTTGTAAATCTGCTCTAATCGTTAATCCACGAAGGAATCGTCTTTCCTTCGGTGTGTCTCCTTAAAGACTCTGGTCATAGGAGGAAGTTCTCCAATTTCATCAGCCTGAAAAATATAAAATCAGAATCATATATATTATTATGTATAGGTAATTATAATTTAAATAAAAAATTTGATTGACTTACCATGTCCAGACGTCTGCGGGCAAAAGAAGTCTGGTCGGATGTATGCGGTGTAACTCTCTTCCTACCATTTAGGCCAACTCCATTCCGAACCGCTGCCCATTTGGCGGCCGTGTCCTGTGCGTGAGGCTCCATCCAGTATACCTTTAACCCGTTCCAACATGTCGTAGACATGGCACTGGGCTTCATGTCATCTCTGATGTCGTCCCACTTGCGCTTCATATCAGAGACGATGTTGCATAAACGCTTTGTCGCCTTCTTCCTGAAGGCCGTCTTCACCGTCTCGGTTATCTCAACGTCCCATTTTGACTTTTGCTGAAAAGGCAAAAAAATATAGAAAAACATTAAATATATTTTTTATATTTGAAATTTTAGCAATAAATAAAATAAAATAAAGTAAAACATTATCGCAAAACACTTGAACCAGGTTTCGAAGATCTGACCTGACACCCTGCTCCAGTTATAGTGGGGCTCGACGAAGTAGCTCCTGATAATATCAGCGATGCTCCATGAAATGCATGTATCGATGCCGAACCTACAAAATAATGTTAAGTTAACAATTAAAATTTTAAAATGAAGAAAACTTTTATAATGAAAATAAGAAGAATTTTTTTTATTGTATAAAAAACTTACCAATAAGTGTCGGGTGGTTGTTTGGGGATCAACTTTGGCAAATTTCTCCGACCTAGTTGGACGAGGAGATCCTCCACCATATATCGAGCATACATATGTGGGTCCTGTTCCTCAGCTGCCGCAGGTGGTGGAGGTGGCGGCGGAGGTGGCAGCGATAGTACAGTTCCCAATGTTACAGGAACGTGCCGGGATGTAGAACTTTCGACATCTCCTGAGCGTTGGTGTTACTAGTCGAGCCACTCATACTAGTACCCTCGCTCAAAAACTGGGTGTAATTTAATCATCATAAAACCGTGGAGCTCCTTTGCACCTTCTACTGTATAAGTCCTTCCTACACCCCCATCATCATAACACCGGGGAGCTCTTTTGCGTGTACAAACTTTTGGAGCAAAGTAGTATGATGTGAAATGGGATGTTTCTTCCGTCAAACTTTCTGCAACAATAGAGCCTTCAACCTTATCTAGGTTTTTGGCTTTTCTCTTCAGATGTTTCATGAGGCGCTCAAACGGATACATCCACCTAAACTGCACTGGTCCGCCTAGTTCTATTTTGCGAGAGAGATGGATTGGTAGATGTTCCACGACATCAAAAAAGCAGGTGGGAATATTATCTCTAAATTGCATAGCAATATAGGAATATTTGCTGCTAATTGTGCAACTACCTCTTCTGATAAAGTCTGTGTACTAAGATCACGGAAAAATGTTCTAATTCCTCCAAGTGCTTCATGAACATTTCTTGGAAGGAGTTCGTAAAGCGAAAGGAAGTAATCATTGCATAAACACATGGCAGTCATGAATCTTCATGCCTGAAAACTTTTTCCTTTCTCAACAGATTTTGCAAGATTAGATACATACCCATCAGGGAATTTCACAGCAGATGAAACCGTGTTGAACAACGATGATTTTTTTCTGCACTCAACTGAAACACCGGAACTGGTGTTTTTCCATTGCTCAAAATATGCAACTCAATTCTATTGCATAGATCAGGCAAGTCCATCAGTGCTTTCACACTATCTTTAGTTCTTCCCAAAACGTTCAACACTGTATGCATGATGTTACCAAAAAAATTCTTCTCTATGTGCATTACATCAAGATTGTGTCTCAGCAGATGATCTTTCCAATACGAAAGTTCCCAAAATATTCTTTTCTTGTGCCAGTTATGCTGAACCCCATATCTATTCCCCCCCCCCCGGTGGAGCCGTTTCTAAACCTCCCCAACGATCTATTTGTGCATCAAGTTCTTCTCCTGTTAGATACATTGGTGGAGAAAGACGAACAGCTTTGTTCTTCTTAAACAAACGCTTGTTTCTTCAATATGGATGGTTGGGTGGTAGAAATCGGTGATGACAGTCAAACAACCAACATTTCCTACCATGCTTAAGTTGAAATGCATCAGACTTATCACGACAATAAGGACATGATAACCTCCCGTGCGTAGTCTAACCAGATAACATTCCATAAGGGAAGTCGCTTATTTTCCACATAAGAACAGTTCGCATCGTAAAATTTTGGCCTCTCGAACTATCATATGTTCTAACTCCATTATGCCACAATTGGTTTAACTCATGGATGAGTGGCTGCAAAAACACATCAAGAGCCAGCTTCGGGTGATTTGGACCAGGGACTAAGATACTGAAAAACAAAAATTCCCTTTGCATGCACATATCTGGGGGAAGGTTATAAGGCCATAAAGAACATTGTCTACCAGACATACCGAATAGACTAAATCCGTCAGTGCAAAGACCCAAATATACATTCCGCGTAGAATTAGCAAAGTCTGGATGTATGACATTAAAGTGTTTCCACGATTTCCCATCGGGCGGGTAAGTTATTTTCCCATATGTTTGTAAATGCTCTGCATGCCATCTCATCAATGTAACTGTCTTCTCAGATTGATAAAGTCTTTTTAACCTTTCAGTTATAGGAAGATACCACATCCGTTGGTACGGTATCTTAATCCGCCTAGAAGTTTGCGGCTTATATCTTGGCATTTGGCAATAACGACATTCCTGAGCTTATCATCATCTCTACAAAAGAGCATACAATTATCAACACATACATCTATAATCTCAGAAGGCAACCCAAGACTATAAACCAACTTCTGTATCTCGTAGTATGATTCGGCAGCCAAATTATCTTCTGGCAAATACTCTTTGACAAGATCAGACCAATCATTCATGCAAACTTCAGATAGAATATGATCATTCTTAATGGTCATCATCCTAGCTGCTAATGACAATTTAGACAGTCCTTCTTTACATCCATCGTATAGTGGCTGTTTTGCAGCATTTAACAGATCATAAAAGTGTTTGGTATCTGTATTGGTTTCCTCAACTATATCATCATCTGTCTCATCCTGAAATCCATCTATAACAATGTCATGCATCCTATCATGATTTGACCTTGATCATGACTACTTTGAAAATAATTTGATGCATTAAAATTATTATCCCCAACGCATTCATCCTGAATATTACTACCTCCCGTATTCCTGCCAGCTGGCTACCAAATACTATCACCATAACCTTCTCCATGTTGATACCAAACACAATATTGCAGCGTAAACCCTTTATTTAGTAAATGCTTCCACACTGTTTCGATTAAGACATGTTTTCTATTTTTGCATTTCAAACAAGGACAAAACATATTTCCACTTTCTATGGTTATTTGCATATTGCCGGCCTGATTCATAAACATTTCTAGCCCGTTCTTGTACTCTGCCGTCAAATCACTTTCCACATTTTCACGCATATACATCCACTTTCGTAGATCGTATATAGACATTTTTAGAAAATTTTAATTTTATTTAAAACTTTGTTATTTTATCATGACAAAGTTTATAAATCTATACTAAAAAACTCAAAGACTCAACACAATTGCGTCTTGATAAGTTATTTTTTTTTTGGTAGATTATGATTGAAGTGAGGAGGTATTTATAGAAATTTGGTATGAGTAGCAACAATTTTGCATTGAAATTTTCCATCCAATTTGCATTAAAATAAAATTTACATCATTATTACATCGAATCATGACGAAAATAAAATTCTTTGTAAAATGATGTAAATTTTACATCGATATTACGACGAATATATTTTTTGTTCTTCGCGAAGGAGTTGCCAAATTGATACTATCACTGCTCTTCGCGAAGGAGTGGCATATCTATTGTTCTCTCTCTCAAATCGATGTTCTTATAAGTTCAATGGAAAATCGAAGTGTTTGTTGTTACTTAGACTATTTATTTTCTATTAGACAATTTATTTTCTATTAGACAATTTGTAAACAATGCTAAAAAATAAAATAAAATGATGTGTGCTTTTAAGTGTATCAACAATGTAAATGTTTAGTTTTGGTCAGGAAAACTTAGTATAACTACGCTCTAGTTATAATGTTTAGTACGGACATTTGTTGTTCTGTTGAACACAAATAATTGTGAACTGAGAAGGAGAAGCAAGAGCGAAAAAGTTGTGAAAAAAAAAAGTGAAAGTAGTACTTTAAAGTTAGAGAATGTCGTGTAAAAGTTAAAAACCCGATGGAATGTTCGTCGGAAAAAGAGAAAGGTGATCATGTGTCAGGTAGAATATTATTATATTAATAGGAAATAAGATTAAAAGAGACTCGTTTCCAGGTGACGTCATTTTGAAGAAGTTAACCAACCCTTAACCACCAATAGACCAATTTAAATCGATTTCATAATTTGGAGATGGCAAAATACGACCACGATAATAATCAGTATTTTAAGTCATTTTCATGCTAACACTTATCAGGGATTAGTAAACAGGATTTTAAAATACTAAAAATAATGAAGAAATAATACGAATCTCACCACAGCCGACACTTAAATGTCAATCTCCTTCTATAGTCACATTGCCAAGCTTAGGCCATCAATGATGGAAAGAATACGTATCATTCTCTTCCTCGAATTTTGTTTGATGAACAAGTTGATAATTTGATTTTATAACCAATTATGAAATGTATAACCAGAATATATTCTTTCAAATTCAGTATTACTGCGAATACGATATATCCACCAAAAGTACAACTGTGTGGACGATGAGTATAACTGGAAAACAAGGCACAACTACGTTTTAAATTCCTAGTTACAATAAACGACATGTGTCCATAATAAAATAAATTAAGTCAGCCACACATGAGTTACGACAGGTGTTCTTTACCTGAACACGTGTCAGGTATAATATTATTATAATAATAGGAAATAACATTAAAGGAGACCCATTTCCAGGTGACGTCGTTTTGAAGAGGTTAACCAACCTTTAACCACCAATAGACCAATTTAAACCGATTTCATAATTTGGATATGGCAAAATACGACCACGATAATAATCAGTATTTTAAAATATGGTCGTTTTCATGCTAACACTTATCAGGGACTAGTAAACAGGATTTTAAAATACTAAAAATAATGAAGAAATAATACGAATCTCACCACACCCGACACTTAAGTGTCAATCTCCTTCTATAGTCACATTGTCAAGCTTAGGCCATCAATGATGGAAAGAATATGTGTCATACTTTTCCTCGAATTTTTTTTGATGAACAAGCTGATAATTTGATTTTATAACTAATAATGAATCGTATAACCGGAATATATTCTTTCAAATTCAGTATTACTGCGAATACGGTATATCCACCAAAAGTAAAAATATGTGGACAATGTGTATAACTGGAAAACAAGGCACAACTAAGTTTTAAATTCCCAGTTACAATTAACGCCATGTGTTTTCACTTGAACGCGTGTCTTATTGGGTGGAACAAATAGACCCCACTACAATTATTTATTATTTCCCGGGTTTATCCACGAAACTCAAATTTGGTTTCCCCCCCCCCCAAAATATACATTTCCAATTTTGAGTTTTCCCCCAAAAACAGACATTTTCAAATTTGAGTTTCCCCCCAACATCAAAATTCAATAAAATATCTGGGTTTAAGCACAAAACAACCAAACCACAAAACACTCAATTTTTTGCAAAATAACAATTTCTTGCAAGAATGCCAAGTTTCGGCTCATCGTCCGACTCAGAGATTTCAACAGGGAGCCCTCCACCCGAATTGTATGAAGATTCTCGAATCCTGCGATTCTGTTATTGTCATCGTAAACCAATCATCAAAACTTCCCACACCGTTTTGGATCCGGGAAGAAGATTCTTCGCTTGCAATAAGGAATACGTAAGGCAAGTTCAGCTGTTGATTGCTTTTAATTTCGTACCAAAAATATTTATACAGTTTGTGTCTTGTAGAATCTCGGATGTCATCTCTTCAAGTGGTGTGATGAGGCGATGCTAGAAGAGATTGCAGATGTTTGGCATGATTTGACCGAGATGCAAGGCCAGAGTGGTTGGACTAGAACCATGAACCGGATTCACTCGACGGAGATTTCCCAGCTACAAGAATCGGTAAACAACCTGAAGGAGGAAATGGTTGAGGTAAGGAGGTCTCATGCTCTCCTTTATGAGGTGGTTTGTGACTGGGTTTTGAAGGAAATGGATAGGGAATTGGAACAGACGCGACGAACTAAGATATTTAAGGAAGTTAAGGACATGGTTGTTCTATCTGTTCTTGCTGTGGCCTCGGTTTCTTTAACTATCTACCTGTTCAAGTAGTTACGATTCATGGTTCTACTCAAGACTTACTCAGTTTTCTGAAAAACATGTGGTTTCATCAAATGATACTGAGTATTACATATTTTCGATTTTCGAGAAAACATGTGGTTACATCAGATGATACCGAGTATTACATATTTTCGAGTTTCGGAAAAACATGTGGTTACACCAAATGATACCGAGTATTACATATTTTTCGATTTTCGGGAAAACATGTGGTTACACCAAATGATACCGAGTATAACATATTTTTGGTTTTCGGAAAAACATGTAGTTACACCAAATGATATCGAGTATTACATATTTTCAATTTTCGGAAAAACATGTGCTTACACAAAATGATACAGAGTATTAGGGTTTCCTTATTAGGGATTCCTTATGTATCGACTGAGATAATATAGTGGATAGAATAACACAAAGAATTTTAATAATAACTTTTTTGTAAATAAATATATTACAGATATAATTTTTTAATAATCAAATATTTTACAACGGAAGATAGTAAAACATAAAATTCATTATTTTATTATTAAAACGCCATGATTTAATTTATGGCGTGTGCGTCGGTCATCAGTCGGGCCTCCTTCTTGAACCTCTCCGGTTCCAAGACGCACATGCGTGCGACATCTACGAGGTAGTTGTCCTCTTCCTCCACCTTAGGGTGAAGCAGCATGTCATGGAGCGCTTAGAGGAGTTCCTTCACCGTCGTTCCAACCTTCCAGGTAGCGGTGACGAGTAGCGGATGGAAAACGCGGGGTTTGTCGATGTTGGGGTGCAGAATCGGCGTTTTCCATGACACCATTGGTGGCCTGAAGGGGTACTCCGGTGGGAAACGTATGGAGATTAAGAAAATTCCCCCTTCGTATGGACTACTAGGGGGGCCCAACAGCGTTGCTTGCCATTCATAAATGTCTTCCGCCACCGGCCCTGCACTGAACCCACTCGCCGAAAACCGTCGCAACTCCCTCAGATGAGTCATGATCCACGCCTTAGGGGTCATTTTGAAGTGATACAGAGAGCAACAATAGCACTAAATAGAGAAAAGATGATTTAGAAGATAGATATGAGTGAGAGAGAGAGAGCGAGTTATATTTATAAAAAGAGAAAGGAAAACCCTGGGGTGCGACTCATATAATAAATACCCTTCAACCGCTCAGCCTTATCGTGTGGAGAAGTTAAAAGTCACATCTTTTTCTCCCCTAATAAACTCAAAAATATTTATATACTTAATATATTGGTAAAAATCAAATACAGTGTTGGTAGTTGTACTAGTCTTACGGCAGTTAATGAAAGCATTAACAGCTGTAAGACTGGTACAACTACCAACACTAATGCACTAATGCAACGATTAAACACGCGACGTGATTATCTTTTAGACAGTTATTATTATATATTTATTTATTCACTGTAGAGGTTATCAATCCCCTGTCTTGTAGTACAAGGGGTTATCAATCCAAACTTGTGTGTGAGACACTAGTCTATGTTTCTTGTGATCTTAAGTCAAGATGAACAGGTAAAGGTTTTTGCTAATCTACTTAACAAGCAAGTAAACATGAAAATGAGGCAAAAGATGAGATTTAAACTAGATGAAGATGCAAGTGATGGTGAATAAACAAGCGAATGATCGGATGATGACAATATATGATAAAGGCAGAAGCTTTAGACAGGATAAAAGACTCGGGTGCTTCCAAGCTAGACTAGCAAGTTAATGAATCAGATTTATCAAGCAGTTTCATTTAACATGAACTCAAAGTATGTTAATCTTCTCATGAAAGTATTAAACATCTAAACTGATCATCTTTCATACCAAAATCCCTTTTGAGAAGCATGAATCAGTCAGCTTTAAGATTCAGTTCAATAAGTCATTTAAGAGAACAAACTATCACTCTCGCGATGAAAGACTCTTAAACCTTTAACCGAGTGGTTCAGACATTTCTACAAACACTTTTGATGCGAGATATGTCTCAGATCTGAACCTCAAGTGATGTGCTTGGATCCAGCCTAGAGATCTCGTCGGTTAAAAAATGAAACATGCAAGACTAGACCCCTAAACTCGCTAATCTATCATGAAAGCACCCTAATCTACCTATCTAAAGCCGCTTAAACGACTACTCACTGATCATAACGAGCTCACTCAGTCCTTTGCAAGACGTGTAGCTAGTCATGATAAGGAGTTTGATGCTGGAGAATAAAAGAAAATAAACAAGAACAAGATTCTAATGTAAAAACTAGATATCAGATTAGATTAATTAAGTTTCACAAAAGAGGCAAGTTCTTAAAGCTAAAAGATGATAAGATAAAAAAAGATTAGGTTTCTGGTCCTAAAATCTATTTATAGTGAAGGGTAAGTGTCGCGGGTCAGCCCGGGACAAACCGGGTACTGATCGCTCTTCTTGGGTTGTTGGGTGAGCACCACGGTGTGTGTGAGAGTGAAGCCGAGGTATTCATGCCGAGAGGTGCACGTGAGCAAAGATCAAGATGAAGATCTCGTGAAGAACACGTCAAGAACATGCATAAACCCTAGTCTTCGATCCATCTTCACGTGTGCTCTCTGACTCACCTTGTTCCTGATTCTGGAATTGTGGCAAGGGACCTCGCCATGTAATGCCGAGGAGCTTGGTATTCGAGGGGTTCAGGAAGACAGAGTCCGGCATGCCAAGGTGCACGTTTAACACTTAGTCGTTTTCATCTTTGCTTCTCTTGCCTGCACGCCTTGATTTCAATCATACCGAGAGGTTGGTACGAGGTCTAGCCCAAGAATGCTTTCAAGAGGTGAACCTCGGCCTGAGCAAAGTCGAGGTAACGATGCCGAGGCTTGTGTAAACACTTAGTGCGTATCGCAACTCATTTGGGCTCATATCGACCAACTTGTCTTGCGGAGGCAATAACTTTCGGCACACGACTCCAAATTGGACATCCTCAGGCGTTCCGGAAAGGGAATTCACAGACCTTGAACTTTTATGAAGACCAGGTAGGCTGGTTCGGACCGAAAGGGCTTCGTCCCACGCACTCTTTAGAACTCATCTGATCGGCTTTCGAATGCATGCGAGACAGGCGTTTCTTCAGGGGATCGTATCTTTCTTCTCACAGGTCCGAATTGGGTGATTCCAACTGTTCTGGGATCTTGACTCGATTATCTCCAACTTTGATGAAGACCCCGTAAGCTGGTTCGGACTGGAAGTTCCCTGGCCTTGATGATCTTTGAGGCGCATGGATGAAAATTGGGTTTAGCCGATAAAAGCTTCCCGCGGTAAGGAAAATGTCCGAGAATCGTATACCGCGGTAAGCTTTTTATCCGGTAAAAACTTCTCGCCTCGGCATAAAACCTTACCGAGTGGAATTTTCATCCGATAACAGTTTTTAACCGATTAAGACCATCCGGCAACGATTTTGGCCGATGTTCTGATTCAGCCGGTACGAGTTTTCGCCGAGAAATTCCTCCAAGCGGTTTTCACCATTTTTGAACCTCTTCTTCACCGTTTTCACTCCTGATCTTCCTCCAAAGCACCTGATAAGGACTTCAAAACATGCAAAACTCTTTGGGACCTAATGCAAATCCTAAAACCTATTTTGATGCCTAAAGACTCAATATACATGAGAAAACACATGATATGGACTCTAAAATGCAGCTTAAATGATGCAAAATATAGACATATCAGAAACGCGTATATACAATAAATAAATCCTCTCACGTGAGTAAATGTTGAGTAGACAAATATTCAGGGAACATTGTCTATACACTAAAAATATTTAAACAATGTTTAGTAATCTAGTAGTCTAGTTGTCTTCCCCAAAAATCTTGAAATTCGTGAAAAGTGAATACTATTGCCCACTCTATAAATAGACACTTGAGATATTGTACTTCAAGAATTCTTTAAGTAGTCTCATCGTTGATAATGAGATTTGGTGTGGTGGAACCTAAGTCGCCACCTTCGCCAACCGATTCTGAGATCGAGCAAGCAGAGCTGTGGGAACAATTACATCTCCTCAGAAAATCAAATGATCAAGTCAAGCAAAATCTTCCAAAGGTAATATATTCTCTCTGTTTAATGGTTTATAAAATATGTCCTGATCATGAGTGAAAATTTATATATATTTTTTTCTTGAGGAGAAGGACAAAGATATCTCAGTCGATAAAACTCCCCACACACGTTGTACAAAACCGGAACACGAATTGATTCTGGATCTGGAGATATGATTGAAGTGCATGCATTGTGGATTCGTGGAGAAAGAAATTTGAAACATGGACACATCCGAATGGGTAAGTAATTAGTCATTTTTTTGGTAAGAACAAATCTAAAATAAGTTGAAATCTATATGACTGGATTATAATCAGTTGATGTTGTTTGGTTTTTTAAATTTTAATTGTAGACATAACTCATGATTAAGTAATAATATTGAACACAAATTTAGGTTATATGATTTTTTAAACATAAAAGAGATTTTTTACGTTTTTGTTTGAAGGGAGAGATGAAGAAGATAAAGAGGAAGAGGTCTGGAATGTCATCAAAATTCACATGAAGCCTCTTTTTTTTTAATGAACAATTCATATATGTAATCTCTTTTTTTTTTCTAAGAACCTTGATGTTTAATTTTATGACATTTGATAATTTATCTTTGGAGAAATTATTTATGGTTGGTTGAAACTTTTCATCAGAAAAATTGACGATAATTTGATGATATATAACATGCCAACATTTTAGTAATCCAGACAAATGTTCGAATATCGCAGTATATGAGTACCTCATCAAACTAAGCCGGGAAACAATAAGGAAGTGCACCCGCGAGCTCGTTGAAGAAGTATATCTTGGTTGGCCAATGGGGTTGCCAGATATGTTCGATGAAAGCCACTGTCGCTTTTTACCACGCCTAAATACTCTTATCCACTGTCCGTGTGGTACAGTTAACCGATGGGAGCGTTGGTGGAATGATGAGTATAAACCAGGGAACATCTGCGACTACTGCTTCTTAACTCGCAAATGCGGAAGGTTCTTCTTATATGTGTACCGGTGAATGTGTCTGATGTTTTCTGTCTTATGTTTTTTGTTTTTTGTACTTCCTTATGTTCTGGATTCCGTATGTGCACAATTCGTAATGTTTTGTACTCCTTTATGTTGTGTACAAACATTATTCTAAAAATTTTAACTCGAACTGCTTAGGCCTACTATTCCACATATATAAGTGGTTACACCAAATAATACTAAGATGGTTACACCTAATAAAATTAGGTTATACAGTTTATATGTGGTTTCACCAATCATACCAAGTTCTCTCAATATCTGGTTTTCAATAATCCAAAATCAATAATAAAAATAGAAGTACATACCATAACACAGTTTAATCCAAATACAAATACATATATCAAATGTCATAGGAGACTTAACGTCTCTGCCTTGTGTTTGGCCCTAGCTTCGATTGCTCTTGTTTCCGTTTACCTGCACCCACTTCTGCGTTCACAACGTCAGCACCGTCTGGTTCTACCTACACATACCAAGTAATACAACATATTGTTACCACGAAATATTAAGTATTACCAAAACAATGGATATTACTCTTCAAACATCAATACCTCTTTACTTCTAAGAAGGTAGGGAGATCGGGCTACAAGCTGGTCACCTCTTTCAACTCCACCTCATTCATCTCTGGCTCTTTCTGCTCCGCCTCCTTCTGCTCCGCCTCCTTCTGCTCCGCCTCCTTCTACTTGGCCTCCTTCTGCTCCGCTTACTTATGCTTCGGCTCCTTCTGCTCTGGTTCCTTCTGCTTCTTCTTCGGCTTCTGCTTCGGCTGTTTCTTCTTCGGCTGTTTCTGCTTCCTTGCTTTCTCAGTTGTCACCAGACTTTCAAGTTTCTCTCCACCTTGTTCATGTTCATGTTCTACATCATTTCGAAAAACTTCTCCTCCCTCATCTCCTGGTCCTTCCCTTTCTCTTCTTGTCTCTTTTACATATTGTTCTACCGAGCAGAGTCTTGTATCAAAGCCATCCTTCGGGCACTGATTCGGAGAAACTGAGCGTCCATACTCTTCTGCAAGCTCTGAAGTAGTTCCACCAATCCAAGAGGCGCCACCTTCTCTGTCCCTACATTATTCTTAGTCGCTGCAGGATGGTTTACCCACTCTTTATTATCTCGGGCATCAACATCGATCTTTCATATCTCTTTCCAAAATATCGGCTTCTTTTCCTCAACTAAACGCCTCGTCCAATTTTCCGGAATGATATCACCGATTTCTTCCTCTTCATTCCTCTCCATGACTCCAGCAAGCATAATTACCTCATCCTCGGATGGTTGCAATATACTCTCGATGACCCTAGTGTTACCCAGTGTTTCATAGAGTTCTGATAAAGGGAAACCTTTTAGGGTGAATGGTCGGAACTTCTGCGTGCACATCCGGGGACAATCCCTCTCTCCTCCTCTAATATCTTCTCTGTATTTGTTCTTCAGACATGAGATGGCCTCAAAAACTAGCAAGTACACATAAACCCAACAAATTACACTTAAGCTCATAGTATTACATAGTTACAAATTCTTTATAATGTGACATACCTCCAAGGGAGTAACAAAGCTTGGAAATGTCCAGGCATCTGTTTCGACGACCCCATTGAAATGCCTCATTGTGTGCTTAATCTCCTTCATATTTACATCGAATGAATTCCTACCCCAAGGAAACCTTTTACAAGCCTCGAGATCATCCACAATCCTCATAAATAAGGGGTCAACAGATGGTGCTCCCTTACCGGTTTTTGTTTTCCCACTAATTATAGAGGATAAGAAGTAGACGACACACATCTTCAACCGATCAGGATTAACTAGCCCTCACATCGACTCTAGCTTTTTCTCAACAGCAGCAAGGGAGGGGACGGTTTCCTGGAAATATCTATTCTTAAACGAAGAACTTCCTATGCTCTCACAGTCCTCTGGGTACGGGAGACAGTTTAATCCACACAAAATGGCACGCTCTCTAAGGGAATAGCGAATTGGTATGACATTCACTACAAACCAAGCTTCCCTCTTCTTATTTGTTTTTGCTGTCCGAAGAAGAAGCAACCACATTCTAAACACTCTTTTGTTACCTAAGTCCATGACTCTTATTTTGTACAGTTCTTATCTAGCATATCTAAACACTCTTTTGTTACCTAAGTCCATGACTCCTATTTTGTAATTACCAACCGAATTGAGAACATATAAATCGATTTTTGGATTCTACACAAAACCAAGTTCAAATCTACAAAGTAATCTAGATAGAAATTAAAAATTAGAGGACGAAGACGAACAAACCTGATTTAGCGAGGCGTTGATTCAAGACAGGCAGCAGAAAATCACTCGTAGTTGTCCTAGAGAATACTAGACGAAGACGAAGACGAGGGGACGATTTCGAAATTTGATTTTTTTTTTTTAAATTTAGGATTTGACTTACCACAATTTTGACCGAAAACCCGATTTATTAGGATTTAACCCGATATGACAGACTGGGTGTGGATCTTCGTGGTTGGGTTAGTAAATATGAAACTTTAGTAAGGATCTCCAAGTATTTGACCGCTTTTCTCCCTTTTTCTTGCTTTAAAATAAATCGGAAACAAATTAAATTTTATGACGAGGAGATTTGAGAATTTCTTTAATGCGGAAGGAGTTCGCGAGATTTTTCCTCAGATATATTGAAAAAGATATGCTAAAAAGAACTTACCTGGATCCAGGATACTGTCAGGAATGAACCGGATCGATTCGGGAAAGTGTGGGAAGACGCGGAAAATGCGGGAAGATGCGGAAAGATGCTAAATTGTGATGGGTGATGGTGGTGTGTGTAGTGTGTCAAATTTTACCCTAATAAGAATCAATAAGCCGCAAGTGCACAACTGATCGATTTAGGAAACGGGAAAAGGATAAACACTAAGGAAAAATCGCTGGAAAAACTAAAGAAAACCTAATCTAAAACTCGAATGAAAATCGGCTGGAATGAAGAAAATAACCTAATGACTAAAGCTTGTATGAAAATCGGCGGAAACTTATAAAGACTAAAGCTGGGTTTTCAGGGAAATGTATCTCCGGGGATGAACGATTGAAAACATTGCTAAAAAGTAATTTAAAAATCCTATTCAAAACTTTTAGAACTCGAGTCACGAACGTATGACTACGCTACTATTGTGGTCATAACCAATTATCTCTCGCAACCTTGACCAGTAGGTTCCACACTAGCCTCGGAAGGGAAAATATGCAATCTTTCTTAAGACTCGTCAACATTCACAGCTCACCCATAGGTAGGTTTTCACTCCTATGGTAGAATTGCTCTTCTCAATCTAGATCTGGCTCGTATTGAAAACTTTCGCCACACTACAAACCTAAATCAGATTATAGTTCATGACGCTACACCCATGCATTATAATAAATTTAGAAGAAAAAGTTCTAGGATTCAGATTTAATAGCTAAGGGAATCCTCATCGAACATATGTAACACCCATCGAAAATTCCCTTAAACCCAACAATAAAACTACTCAGACATGATTAAATAAATTAAAAACATTGTATTGAAAGGCTGTATAGAAATTAATAATGAAAAATAAATAAAGAGGGTTCAAGAGATAGATCTCTATCTCCCTAAACCTAAAAACCCTCTAAAGAAAGAATAGTACATAAAACTTAAAAAGAATTCTTAACCATAAAAGAGCATACGACTTAGGGTTCCTAAAACATGTATTTATAGTGCTCAAGACTTTTCTGGGTGTCACTTAGGGTTTCTCTAAATGAAGGAATCAATTTAGGCTTGGTAATGAGCTTCAAGGCCGAGCAGACCAATCTCTGCAGTCAGGATGAACGGGACCGGTGTAAACTGGGTGCTGGTCGTGGTTAGGATTGCTTGCCTCCTGGTTGACGGGATATCTTGCTCTTCGCGTAACGTTTGATTGAACTGTTGGATTGTCTTGATGTCAAGAGTGCTGGAAAGCTGTTTGTTCCATCTTTAAGATCTCCAAATTTAAGCTGGATCAGACGGTGAGAATGTCTTCATTTGAGGGTGAACTTCTGACAGTTTGACTCTAAGCTGAAAATCTGGTTTTCTGCAAGCGCACAGATGTACGTTGTAATACTTAGGAGTTGATCCACTGAAGACCAAGTAACTGCAATACGAGTTTACTTGAGATGAGAACTGAGCTAAGATGAAAATATGGGTGTTTGTTTGGGGGTTGTGAACAGTGACGAAAATAGCAAATAATAAACTTAAAAACAAGTAAAAATAAGATCAAATCAATACGAAAAGGTGTTGGGCGTTAGGGAATTCGCCGGGAATCATAGAATAGCTAACAAGAGAATCAAACATAGAGTTTTCTATAGATGTGTTCCTGAAATCAAACTCAGACTAACCTACTCACGTAGTATTAATCACAAATCAATTCACTCAGATTTACTAAACTCCCATTCAGTTCTCTAAGTTTCTAGATAAATTAGTTTGATAATTTCACAAAACGCTTTAGATCGACTCACGCCGTCTAAGAAAATTTGTTCATCTAAATAGGGTTAATCGATTCAACAAACACTTTCGGTGAGTAAATCAACCTTATCGCAGTAGCTAGATTATCAATCCAAGCCACATAAACGAAACGCAGATTTAGACGAAGAACTCTAAAGATAAACCCTAATCTAACAAACCAGAAATCAATCCTGAATCCCTTTGAAAAATCCCTTAAAACCCAACAAGGGAATTACTCAATCATAGTGTATAAAAACATCACAGAAGTATTGTAGTTTGCTGGAAATTAAATAAGAGAAAGGTAAAGAACGAAGAACGAGGATGAAGATGAAGATCGATGATGGATCCTTCGGCGACTCCTTCTTCTCCCGAAGATGGCAACTCCGAGGCGTGCGGCTCTCTTCTGCTCTCTCTCCAAGACTTGGTCATTAGAATGACCTAAAATGAGTATATATAGCCTTCTAATTCGTTGGAAACGTCTAGGGTTTGAAGAATGAGTAGTGGGCTGGACTTGGGCTTGAATTAGGTCACTTTTGGACGTCAACGTTGTCTGGCCGCGGTCGCGGTGGTCCTGACCGCGGGGAATCATGGTCTGGCCGCGGTCGCGGCCTATGCTCTCCTTCGAGACTGCATTTTCTGTCTTGAGTGCATCAGGAATATCTGAAGATCTAACCGTTGGATTGTCTTCAAACCAATTGCATTAGAAATCTGGTTGTCTCTTCTATGTTGTCTCAAATTTTGGGGATGCTCAGACGGTGAGAAGGTCTCCATCGAGTACCATACTTCTAACGGTCTGCATTTATCCAAAATTGCTCATTTGTTCCAAATTGCACATCTTTAGTCCAAGTTTCCTGAAAAGTCTTTTAAAACTCTAAAACATATAAATCACTTAAAAACCATTGAAAACAGAGTTAAAACACCTGCATAAGATATTAAAACGATCCAGAAAAATGGTAAAAATCCGATGTTATCAGAAACTAAGCAAGATTAACTAGATGATTAAAGACAAACAAAGCAAAGCAATAACAAGATGATGATGATATGAGTATGATGGAAACTAAGGTTCTAGACATGATAGTTGATCAGAGTGCATTGGTGTTAAACTAGAGAGCTAATGACAAACAATCAAACAATTCCAATCAACTTAGAACTCAAAACTAGAATAATCCTCTCATGAAGGTATTAATCTCTACACTAATCCATATTCAAACCTAATTCCGATTAGTGTAATATGAATCAGTGTGCATTATTGAACAGCTCTTTTTTTGGTCAAATATTAAACAGCTCTAGTATGTCATTTATGCATTAAACAATTATTCCTATGATGAACAAAGCATAAACCTCTAATTTGCTGCTTTAGGCATTTCATCAAACGCCTTTTGGGTGGAGAAATACCTATGATCTAGACCAAAATGATTATCAGAGATCTATCTTTAGGAATAGCTAATTAGAGAAAGAAAAATGCATGATCTAACTCCCAAACTCCCTAATCTAATACCTTTGCACCCTAATCTACACATCTAGAACCTTATGAAAAGACTACTGACTAATCATGGTTAACACACTTAATCTTCTACAAGATATGTTGTTAATCATGATTAGAAGCTTTGAACGACGAAAAGAAATGATAAGATGTAAAGAAAATGCTTTAAATCTGGTTAAACTCAAAGAAGATTCTTCATAAATGATGGGGTTTTCACAAAAGAGGCAAATTTTAAACTAAGATAAATGGTAAGTAGGGTTTTCAGCCCCAAAAACTATCTATAGAGAAAGTTTCGGACCGGGTCAGCCCAGGATAAAATGGGTAATGACCCGGTTTTCTTGGGTAAAAATAGGTGTGCCTCGGGTCAATGTCCAGATCTCTAAGCCGAGGCCTCCAACCCGAGGCAGTGAAATCTGGGTTAAGCCTCAAGAACACGTGCATGCCTGGGGTTGATTCTTCTTGGGGCTTATATCTCGAGGCATGTTTGTTCTTGCTCAGGATATGTGAAGAGAAGAGGCCTCAGGGTAGAATAGGTAGAGGCCAGTGGTCGAGGTTTTGCGCCATTTCGTTCGGCTTTGGCCTCAGGTTGAAATCATGTCGAGGGGTGAACCCGAGGTTCTGCATGTTTTCATTCGGTGCTTGCCTCAGGTTCCCTGATGAGCCGAGGCTCCATGTCGAGGCTGGAAATGCAGAGGTGACTCGGGTTGGTGTAGACCTAGGCATACAGGTCAAGGCTTCATCTGACACTTAGTCGTTTCCAGATCCAAACCCACCATGAAGTATAGAGCTTGACACTTAGCCGTTTTGAAGATGAAGTTGCCGAACGTGTCTGCCTCGGGTTGATCAGGTCGAGGCCTTCATGTTGAAGCGTGCCTAAAGAGAGTTGAGAAGACATGTCTCGGGTCGGATTGAGTTGAGGCATTTTTTTCGAGGCGTAATTTTCACTTGAACACTGACAGCGTCAAGACCACTCAGGATCCAGGAAGGATATGTGTAACTCTTGAACCATTGATCAGAATGACTCGCCAACAACTTCAGAAGGAAGTCAACTCAATTAACTTGAACTTTGGTGAAGACCCCGATTGCATCAGGCGATAGCAAGGTTTTCCAAACGGCTGATCTTTAAGGCGCACCTGAATGATCCGGAAATGGTTCTTAGACATGTTCTTCTCCTACTTGCGATAACTTTCAGCTCACTGCTCCAAATCGTTTTATTCTAGATTTTCTGGAAACTATACTCAATTACCTCAAATCTTGATGAAGACACCGGAAACTGAATCGGCTGGGAGAGGCTTCGTCTCAGGTCATCTTTGGAGCATCTCACATACCGCAGTAAGCATTTTTGGCCAAGAAAAACCTTCCTGCGGTAAGGTTTTTGGCCGAGAAACTCCAAACTACCATTTCCCTCATTTCTTCACCTTTTTTCACCATTACTTCAACTGATTCCATCTTTAAGTCCTTAAACTCTAAAACAAGGACAAAACATGAAGAATCTATCTAAAATGTATTCGTGAGACTCTATTCTTAGACTAAAAATGCATCATAAACATGCAAATATATGAATACATCAACTCCCCCTAACTTATTCTTTGCTTGCCCTCAACCAAACTAGAACAAATGAGAGAGAGGTTGAAGGATTGGGAGTTCATATTCCAAAATGAGAGAGTTGATCACTAAAATAATTCAAAGTTCATTGTCCTAGTTGCTAATTCTGAAATGCAATGCAAACAAGATTACTCATAAAACATTTTTCATACTCATCACAAAGTGAATCAAGCCAAAGAACCAGCCTTCACAAACATTCCTAGTTCTAACCATTTGACATTCATTAAAGTTTCATGTGGATCATGTTCATGCAAATCATGTGAATTCATTTGGCTTGGGACTAGGTTTGGAGATTAAAATGATCTCAATAAAGTCACTGGCTCAATGCAAGGGGATCTCTCAAGAAATAGTAGACTTTAGTAAAATGCTAAGGGTAAAAATCAATGGATGCATACAAAAACCATGAAGTTTCTCTTCTTAAGCTACCCTCTCCCAATGTCATTTTGCCTTTATTAAACACCAGATTTTTTTCACCACTTTTCATTATATCTCTAGGGGAATGCTCTCTTTTCTTTTTAAACACTTGGTGAGATTTTATTTCATTTAGACACTTAGCTCTTTTCTTTATTTTAGCCTCTTTCTTTTTTACTCTTTTCTTTTATAAGAAATTATTTCTGGTGGCTCTAAACCGCATGAGAGATAGTTAACAAGATCAGCAAAGCATGGGAGGCTCCTTTCTCTGACTGTATTCGCTTGTTCAACCACCAAGTAGGACTTGATCAGCATTATATGCTCCTCAAGTAAAGAATCATCTAGAGGGATATCTGAGTCCACTCTTAACCGTGAGAGATGATCGGTAGATCCATTCTCAATGCCTTTCTTGTCTTGCACCTCCATGTCAAATTCTTGTAACAGGAGAACCCACCTCAAGAGCGTCGGCTTAGCATCCTTCTTTGTCCCGAGATACCTCAAAGCCGCATGATCTATGTACACAACAACCTTTGAACCCACTGGATAGCTTCTGAACTTGTCAAATGCGAATACTATAGTCAGCATCTCCTTTTCAGTTTTAGCATATTTCTCCTGACCCGAGTCCAAGGTCCTGCTTTCATAGTAAATCACATGCAGCTTCTTGTCCTTCTCTGACCCAAGACTGCTTCCACAGCGTAATCAAAAGCATCGGTCGTCACTTCAAAGGGTAGGGTCCAATCTGGTGCCTGAACTATTGGTGCACTAACAAGGGATTGTTTGATCTTTAAAAATGCCTCCATACACTCCTCATTAAATACAAACTCAACTTCCTTGCAAAGCAGCCTTGTTAGCAGGCTAGCTATCTTAGAAAAGTCTTTGATAAACCTTCCATAGAAGCCGGCATTCCCTAATAAGCTCCTGATTCCTTTGACCTAGTTTGGGGGCTCCAAGTCCACCATCACCTCCACTTTGGCTTTATCAACTTTTATCCCTGCCTCAGAAACTTTATGCCCAAGCACAATGCCCTCTTGCACCATAAAACGGCACTTTTCCCAGTTTAAAACCAAGCTGTGCTCCTCACACCTTCTTAGGACCTGAGAAAGATTAGAAATACAAACAGAGAAGAAGGATCCATAGACTGAGAAGTCGTCCATGAAAACCTCTACTTTCTCTTCGATTAGATTCGAAAAGATGCTCATCATGCAACACTGAAATGTGGCAGGGGCATTACACAGCCCAAATGGCATGCGCCTATATATAAAGGTCCCGTAGGGACAGGTGAATGTAGTATTCTCTTGGTCTCTTGGATCTATGGGGATTTGAAAGAATCCATAGTAACCATCTATAAAACAAAATAAAGGATGGTTTGCGAGCCTCTCTAGCATTTGGTCAATAAAAGGTAAAGGAAAATGGTCTTCCTAGAGGCTGCATTCTGTGACCTGTGATGGTCTGTGTAGCTATCAACTCATCCTTCTCATTTTTAATCACTGTCATTCCTCCCTTTTTGGGCACCTCATGTACTGATGAAACCCATCTAGAGTCTAAGATTAGATATATGAGCCCAGCCTCTAGGAGTTAAAGAATCTGTTTTTTCACTACCTCTTTCAAGTTGGGATTGAGACGCCTTTGGTGCTCAATGGATGACATAGATTCCTGTTCAGGTGAATCCTATGTGTGCATAGAGAGGGTGAGATACCCTTTATATCATCCAAAGAGTAGCCAATGGCTCTCCTATGTTTCCTCAACTCATCTAACAATGCATGCTCTTGATCCTCCAACAGCTTATCGTTAATGATAACAGGGTATGAATAGTTTGAGCCAAGAAAAGCATACCTCAGCCTGTTGGAAGAGGCTTGAGCTCAACAGGGGGCGCCTTTGCTTCATCCAAATCCTCATTAAAGCAGCATTGCTCATCGGCTACTCCCTCGGCATTGGTTTATTCATGCAGTTTACCCCTGCCCTCGGCTTGTGATCCCACGGCCATGCAACCCCGAGGTGTTCCCTGACTTGAATTGTAACCTCTGATCCCCAAAACCTCGAGACCGCTTGCCTCTAGCTCCAAAAAACTTGTTTCTGAATCAAGTTCCTTCGGCTGATCCAAGAACTGCTTGTAAGCTTCAGTCTCTTCATTCAAGTACCCATGTTCACCTTGATATTTTGTCAAAACGACTTGGAGATGATCCTCTGTGTTTAGTTCCTCAAGGAGCTCATCGGCAAGCTCCTCCATTGTCTCGATGTAAAAGACTTGTCCACCTATGGTCGGCTTCTTCATCATCTCTTTTACATCGAATTTCATGGTCTCTGATCCAATGTCCAGCTCGATCATACCACCTCTGACATCTATGATGGCTCCTGCTGTGGCCAAGAAAGGCCTTCCCAAAATGATAGGACCAACCGGCTCTTCATCCATCTCCAATACTATAAATTCTGTTGGGATCTCAATCTCAACAATTTTCAGAGGCAATTCTTCAAGTAATCCAATGGGTAACCTTACTGACCTATCAGCAAGTACTAGATAGATCCTTGCTGGCTTGTAGCTGTTGTAACCCAACCTTTTTGCAATGGTATAAGGCATTAAGCTTACTGAAGCTCCCAAATCACACAAACAGCTAGCAAACTTCAAAGGACCTATAGCACAAGGTAAAGTAAAGCTCCCTGGATCAGATAGCTTTCTTGGAATTTTTCCTCTGAATAATACCACTGCACTAATGACTCAGAATGACCATTCCTTGTAACTCCATGGTGTTTTTCAAAACCGCATCTTTTAGAAACTTTCCAAATTGTGGAATTATGAGAAAAGCTTCTATGATCGGCATGGTCATCTGAGTGTTCTCCAAGTGCTTTTCAAACACTGCTCTTGCTTTGTCTAGGATTTGTTTCTTGAATCTCCCTGGAAAAGGATGCTTAGGCTGATAAAGAGGTGGTGGAATATGAGGCTTCTCAGGTTTAGGTTCCTTCTCCACCTCTTTAGCCTTTTCTTTCTTTGAAACCGCATCCTCTTGCTCATCCCTTGGGGCTGCCTCCCCACCGATTTGCTCATTGTCCTCAATGAGCACTCTGTTCTGTTCTGTTCTGGACCGACTGTTCTGGACAGTTTTCTCAGCTAAAGGTGATGGCATTAACATATTTTTTTGGGATTGGGTTCTTGTTTCCCGGGTAAAACTACTTGTCCTCTTGATGTGGAAGCTGGATTCTGCTTAAGCTCCCTAATCTCTTGTTGCATGGACACATACTTGGAACCAAGATCAGTAAACCCACTCTCAAACCTTTGGTATCTTTGTAACAACTGCTGAAGCACACCACACAAGTCTGGACCCATTGGCTGCTGTTGATGAACCGCTTGAGGCTGAAACTGTTGCTGAGTGAACCCTGGTGGAAACTTCGGTTGCTGAGGCTGAGAACTGAAGTTACTGCTCTGAACCGGTTGCTGTTGCTATCCATAGCTCTGTTGTTGCTGCACAATCTGTTGTTTAAGCTGAAAAGAACTTTGAAATTGGGGCTTAGGGGCAAAGCTTTGCTGGTTCTGCTGAGAAGGATACACTTGATCTTGAGGATTGGCCACATTGGGGTTCCTATATGAGAGATTCTGATTTGAGTTATAATTGTTGAACCTCTGATATCGGTTTTGGTTCCCTATGTAATTGATTTCTTCTTGTGTTAGCCCATCCTCATTTACATTCTCAAAACTTGGTCCTTGCTCATAAAACTCGCCTACAAAGTGAATAGGCTTTTGTGTGGCCACCAGCACCTTGTCAGGCTTGTTCTGAAGCTCCCTTATATCCATTTCCATACGCAGCACTTTGCTAGATCCCTCTGTTATATTCGCTCTGTCGAAATCTTCTCCATATATATCATTACACACCACAAGATTCTCAACTAATTCCATTGCGGCATTGATCTCCCTTCCAAGAAAGTTCCCATTAGAAGCTGTGTCAAGTTTGTTCCTTATCTTGGGGAGGGCACCTCAGTATAGTGAACTAAGAAAAGATGCCTCTGAGAAGGCGTGGTGAGGACACTGATTGGTGTAGCTGCGAAACCGTTCCCAAGCTTCTCCAAAGCTCTTGTTTGTGTGCTTTGTAAAGCTGGAGATTTGGTTCCTTAGCTTAGCGGTCCTGGAAGTAGAGAAAAACTTAGACAGAAACACAAGCTTGCACTGCTCCCAAGTTTGTATTGTCCGTCTTAGAAGATTCTTCTCCCATTGATGCACCTTGTCCCCTAAGCTGAAGGGAAACAATCTGAGTTTAAAGCTGTCCTCCGAGACACCGTTGATATTAGTGAGATCATATACACGGTCAAACTGGTCTAAGTGCTCTAAAGGATCCTCCACTGGTAAGTCGTGAAACTTAGAGTTCTGCACCATATTGAGCAAGGAAGCTTTAACTTCGAAGTTATTGTTTTGAACCGGTGGTGCTTGAATCCTTGCTCGGTACTGGTGTGCATTGGCTCTATCGTTCTCACCAACAAATACTTGTGGAGGCTGTCTTTGAGCTTGTGGCTGAGGCTGAGGAACGCTCTGAGCCTGTTGCTCATTGCGGTTAGCTTGTTGTTGATTATGCTGAGCTTGCCTTTCATTTCGCTGAGCCATGTTCTGATTTACATAGGCTTGTTACTCGTTCCTCTCAGACTGCGCCTGGTTTAAGTGAGCCTGATGCTCGGTTTCTTAAGCCTGTTGCTCAATCCTTGATTGATCCTCCATACCCAACCGTTCCTGATTCACAGCCCTCTCTCTAGCTCTTCTTTCAAGCAGGTTTATGTTGTTGTTGTAAGGCTGATGAGGCTCTGAACTTCTGGAGCGTGTTCGTATGTACCTGATCACTCAAAGACAAAGCTCAAAGGTTGATCAGTAAAACAAAAAATAAAGACTTGATCTCAAGAACAAGCAAAAACTAATGCTAAATCCACAAGCCGGCAAAGGCGTCAATTGATAACAAGGTTTTTCAGGCCTTTAAGGGTTATCAATCCCCTGTCACTGTAGAACAAAGGGGTATCAATCCACGTTTGTGGTTTAGACACTAGTTTATAAAGCTATACTTCTTATTCAAGTCAAACAGGTAATGGTTTTGGTTTCTAGACTAGTTACAAAACAAGATGAGAAAACAAGAATTAAACTAAAGCAAGATGCAAACAAGTAAATAAGATAAGCAAGATAAGCGGTTGATGATATGAATCATGAATCAGCAAGCATTAAGAATCAGTTCAATAAGTCATTTAAGAGAAACAAACTATTATTATCATGATGAAAGACTCTTAAACCTCTAACAAACCTAGTTCAGGTATTTCAACAAACACTTTCTAGGCGTGAAAGTACCTCAGATCTAGACCACATGTGATGTTCAAGGATCTAGCATAGAGATCAGTTTGTTAGAGAATGAATGATGAAGATCTTGTTCTCTTTGTTTCTTTTCATCATCATCAAAGCTTCTAATCATGTCTAGCATCACTTCTTGCAAAAGATTAGGTATGCTCTTCATGATTAGTGAGTAGTTCCATTATGAGGTTTTAGATAGGTAGATTAGGGTGTTGAAATGCTAGATTAGCGAGTCTAGGTTCTAGATCTGCATCATTCATTCTCTACTAAACCGATCTCTAAGCTGGATCCATGAACATCACATTTGGTCTAGATCTGAGGTGTTTCATGCCTGAGAAGTGTTCGCTGAAATACCTGAAGCAGGTTTAGTAGAGGTTTAAGAGTCTTTCATCATGATAATGATAGTTTGCTTCTCTTAAATGACTTACTGAGCTGATTCTTAATGCTTGCTGATTCATGCTTCTCAAAAAAGATTTTGGTATGAAAGAGGATTAGTTTAGAAGCTTAATACCTTCATGAGAGGATTAACTTGTCCTTGAGTTCATGTTAAATGAAGTTGCTTGACCATTTAGTTCATTAACTGATAACACCGGATTTTGACCATTTTTATGGATCACTTTAATATCTATTACAGGTGTTTTTACTCCATTTTCAAAGGTTTTCAAACGATTTCTACGTTTCCGGAATTTTAAAAGACTTTTCAGGTAATTTGGGAAAAGAGGCACAAATTGGAACAAAAAGACTATTTTGGATAAATGCAGACCGTCAGAACTCTCATAGAGAGACGAAGACCTTCTCACCGTCTGATCACCCTCAAAATTGGACAACTTATAGAAGAATCAACCAGCTTTCAAATGCACTTAGTTTGGAGACATTCCAACGGTTGGATCTCAAGATATTCCATTAGCCCCGGAGCCACTCGAAGACGGCCAGCAAGTCACGCGACCGCGACCAACAGCCTATTTCCCGCAGTCAGAAGCCTCCCGACCGCGACAACCACCAAATCCCCGCGGTCACGTCACTCCCGACCGCGGCCATCAAGCTCCGAATTAAAGCCCATATTTCTGAAGCCCAAAGTCATTCTCAGCCTCAATTCCGAAACCCTAGAGACCTGGAGTATTGAAGACTATAAATACTTGTCATTTATTTCGTTTTTAGAGAGAGCCCTTCATACTTTACAGAAACCCTTTTCCT
This sequence comes from Eutrema salsugineum, assembly GCF_000478725.1. Lineage (NCBI taxonomy): Eukaryota > Viridiplantae > Streptophyta > Magnoliopsida > Brassicales > Brassicaceae > Eutrema > Eutrema salsugineum. The sequence continues at coordinate 19,532,045 of NW_006256829.1, read as the reverse complement.
TTAGCCGTTTTTATGCGATTTTTGTAGAAGATTGTTCAAGTCCGAGTTCTGCAATAGAGAAGCTTTCTTCATCTCTTTTCTTTACTGTTCTTCATTACTTTTATTAAAACCAATGACGATGTCGACCTCAGCCATGTCTGAGTAGATCCCGAGTTGGGCTTAGGGTTCCCGAAATGGGCTCTCATAATCGATTAAGACATCTAGGTTTATAGATCTGAGATTTCGACCTGTTCTCTGTTTATTCTTGTTCTTATTGCATGTATGCTTGATTGATCACCTAGTATCTGATCTAGATAGTTAGTGTTGCGAAAGTTTTCATTAAGTATCAGCCCTAGAATGAAACAGGCGATTTTTCCGTAGGAGTGGAAACCTACCTGCGGCGAGATCGTGAGTATTGACGAGTCTTGTGCAGCTCTTGCGTTCTCTCCCTTCCAGGGCCAGAGTGGAAACCTACTGGTCAGGGTTGCGAGAAACAGTTGGTTATGATCACGACAGTGACGTAGTCATACCGCCGTACTCTAGCTCTAGAACCACCTATATATCGATATCCGTCAATCCCAATCTATCTACCCTAGTGTTAAAACCGATTATGATCCCTTAGAGTTCCCAAAAGCTCAGCTTTTTTAGCCATAGTTTACAAACCAATCGATTTTTACTTGCTTATTTCGATCTGCATTTCAGTTGCTTTAGTTCGATATTTTACTTGCTTTACTTGCCTTTCATTCGATTTCTTTACTTGCTTTCTAGGATAGATTTATTTGCTTTCTTTTGTTTTAGTTTAATTCGTGACAAACAACCAACCTTTAAAACCAATCTAGTCTAGACATAAAGTTAAAAACCGTAGAAGAATACCAGGCACACAAATCTCTGTGGATTCGATCCCTAAATATATACTACAGCTGATTAGCTGTGCACTTGCGGCTTTCATTTGTTTTTGTTAAGGGTAAAACTTGTTCCCTCATGCAGTTGACTCGACATCAGTTGTCACCTTCCTACAGGAGCAGCACCAGTTCGCAGCCGACACATCGGAGGATGAGTGATTGATCAGCACTTCACTACCATCACGGTTCTATCATCATTTTCTTTTCTTTTATCTTATTTTATTTCGCTTTTATTCACCATCTTCTCACCAACTTTTTCACACTGGGGACAGTGTGATTTAAGTCTGGGGGAGGATGTCTATCCGTACTAATCATTTTATTGCTTTTGCTTTTAAATTTCAAGCACTTTTTAAATTTTAATATGTAACCTATTCGACATTAAGTATTTTTCAGGAATGTTTGACGCAAAACTCTGATGATTTAGACCTGCACACTTCTACACTATGCATGATAGCTCATATGTGGTTAGCACTAGACTAGGCGGTAGCTAGAGTACTTGCACTACGAACTCCCACCAGAGGACTTCTATTCATGGAGATTCTTTCTGACAGGATATACTAGCTCAATTTATTTGGACTTAATATTGATATCTAATTTTCTCATCGTTGATTTTAGGCAGGCATCGACATACACATCCAGGACGTCTTTTACCCTCACTTTTACCACTGTTTGTCGTCCTAGATGACCAGTTTATCTTTATCTGGTACCATACCCTAAACCCAAAACCCTTGTTTTCAATCCTCATGCATTCTCTCTTTAGTTTATATCAGCAAATATGTGCAAAAACGTCGGAGAGAAAAGGAGCGACGCAGTTTTCAGTTACTCACAAAAGGAGACTGAATGGAATTGGGAAGGAAGAGTATCAGAAACCTCATAAAGCTTTACAAGATAGATATTAATTGGTAATTTCGTGCTCTCTAAGACTCTATATCTAAAGGTGTTCCCTTTCTTCAAACAAAAAAAAAAAAAAAAAGAGGGAAACAAAAAGCCTAATGAGTCTTAGATTGACGAAATTTGTGGAGCAATAAGCAACCACTATTCGTTTAAGGAGCTATGCTTTTGAAAGATTTACAAAAATCTAAGTCTGGGGGAGTTAGGAGAGAACCTGAGGAAGAAGATCAGGAATCTATGGCAAGAAGAAAGTGACTGAAAACTGTGGTTACCAACAGCTTCACTCTCTCTTGCGGTTTTGCATAATATCCTGCATCCTCCAGATCTTCAGGTAACCCGTAAACACTTTAAGCCTTACCCCTGGAATAATCCTGTTTGACACGTAAACTAGATTGCCTTGCCCAGACTTTCTTTGATGAGAACCACCGAGCTTTTTAATGAATGTTAAGAGCTAGTTGACTGGAAGTTAGATCTTAGTGCATAGATTTCCGCATGACGGATTAACGGACTAGTTATGCCTGTATTGCTAGTGAGAATTTTCTAGGCTATTCCTGATTGATGCATACTGATTAATATTGGTCTAGAAGTTTGGTCTCTGAGATTTTGTTTAGTTCTTGCGTTTTCAAACCTCTCACCGAGATTTAGCCTTTGTTTTGTTTGAGGAGAAACAAAAGACTAAGTCTGGGGGAGTTGATAACACCGGATTTTGACCATTTTTATGGGTCACTTTAATATCTTTTACAGGTGTTTTTACTCCATTTTCAAAGGTTTTCAAAGGATTTCTGCGTTTCCGGATTTTAAAAGACTTTTCAGGTAATTTGGGATAAAGAGGCACAAATTAGAACAAAAAGACTCTTTTGGATAAATGCAGACCGTCAGAACTCTCATGGAGAGATGAAGACCTTCTGACCGTCTGATCACCCTCAAAATTGGACAACTTATAGAAGAATCAACCAGCTTTCAAATGCACTTGGTTTAGAGACATTCCAACGGTTGGATCTCAAGATATTCCATTAGCCCCGGAGCCACTCGAAGACAGCCAGCAAGTCACGCGACCGCGACCAACAGCCTATTTCCCGCAGTCAGAAGCCTCCCGACCGCGACAACCACCAAATCTCCGCGGTCACGTCACTCCCGACTGCGGCCATCAAGCTCCAAATTAAAGCCCATATTTCTGAAGCCCAAAGTCATTCTCAGCCTCAATTCCGAAACCCTAGAGACTTGGAGTATTGAAGACTATAAATACTTGTCATTTATGTCGTTTTTAGAGAGAACCCTTCATACTTTACAGAAACCCTTTTCCTTTAGCCGTTTTTATGCGATTTTATGTAGAAGATTGTTCAAGTCCGAGTTCTGCAATAGAGAAGCTTTCTTCATCTCTTTTCTTTACTGTTTTTCATTACTTTTATTAAAACCAATGACGATGTCGACCTCAGCCATGTCTGAGTAGATCCCGAGTTGGGCTTAGGGTTCCCGAAATGGGCTCTCATAATCGATTAAGACATCTAGGTTTATAGATCTGAGATTTTGACCTGTTTTCTGTTTATTCTTGTTCTTATTGCATGTATGCTTGATTGATCACCTAGTATCTGATCTAGATAGTTAGTGTTGCGAAAGTTTTCATGAAGTATCAGCCCTAGAATGAAACAGGCGATTTTTCCGTAGGAGTGGAAACCTACCTGCGGCGAGATCGTGAGTATTGACGAGTCTTGTGCAGCTCTTGCGTTCTCTCCCTTCCAGGGCCAGAGTAGAAATCTACTGGTCAGGGTTGCGAGAAACAGTTGGTTATGATCACGATAGTGACGTAGTCATACCGCCGTACTCTAGCTCTAGAACCACCTATATATCGATATCCGTCAATCCCAATCTATCTACCCTAGTGTCAAAACCGATTATGATCCCTTAGAGTTCCCAAAAGCTCAGCGTTTTTAGCCATAGTTTACAAACCAATCGATTTTTACTTGCTTATTTAGATCTGCATTTCAATTGCTTTAGTTCGATATTTTACTTGCTTTACTTGCTTTCCATTCGATTTTTCTACTTGCTTTCTAGGATAGATTTATTTGCTTTCTTTTGTTTCAGTTTAATTCGTGACAAACAACCAACCTTTAAAACCAATCTAGTCTACACATAAAGTTAAAAACCGTAGAAGAATACCAGGCACACAAATCTCTGTGGATTCGATCCCTAAATATATACTACAGCTGATTAGCTGTGCACTTGCGGCTTTCATTTGTTTTTGTTAAGGGTAAAACTTGTTCCCTCACGCAGTTGATACGACATCATTAACTCGCTAGTCTAGTATGGAAGCACCCCAGTCCTTTATCCTGTCTAAGACCTCAGCCTCATCATTCATACATCAACTGCTTATCTATCTTGCTTACTTGTCTTTTTATTGCATATTTTCTTAGTTAAATCTCTTATTTTTGTTCATTTTCTTGCACTTTAACTAGTCTAGACATCAAAACCATTTCTTGATTGCGCTTGACTTAAGTTATAAGCATCATAAACTAGTGTTTAACCACAAGCTTGGATTTGATACCTTTGTACTACAACTACAAGGGACTGATACCTCTTCAAGACTGAAAAGTCTTAATTATCAATTGGCGCCGTTGCCAATTTGTGGATAGCATTAGTTTTTTCTTGTTCTTGAGATCAAGCCTTTATCATTCTTGTTATTACTGATCGTTTTCAAGTTCTGTCTTTGAATGATCAGGTACATGCAAACTCGCTCTAGAAGCACAGAGCCGCATCAGTCTTACAACAACAACATTAACTTGATTGAGAGAAGAGCTAGAGAAAGGGCTTTGCATCAGGAACGGTTTGGTATGGCTGATCAGGAGAGGATATAGCAACAGGCTCAAGAAGCAGAGCACCAGGAATGAAAAACAGGCCTATGTCAATCAAAACATGGCTCAGCGTAATGAAAGGCAGGCTCAGAAAAACCAGCAGTAAGCCCACCGCAATGAGCAACAGGCACAGCAAGTTCCTCAGCCTCAGCCGCAAGCTCAAAGGCAACCTCCACCAGTTTTTGTTGGTGAGAACGACCGAGCTAATGCACATCAGTATAGATCAGGGATCCAAGCACCACCTGTGCAAAACAACAATTTTGAAGTTAAAACCTCCTTGCTCAATATGGTGCAAAACTCCAAGTTTCACGGTTTGCCAATGGAGGATCCTTTGGAGCACTTGGATCAGTTTGACCGTGTTTGTTATCTTACCAAGATCAATGGCATATCAGAGGACAGCTTTAAACTGAGATTGTTTCCCTTCAGCTTAGGGGATAAAGCGCATCAATGGGAGAAAAATCTTCCAAGGGGAACAATACAGACCTGGGAGCAGTGCAAGCTGGCGTTTTTGTCAAAAAATTTCTCTACTTCCAGGACGGCCAAGCTAAGAAATCAAATCTCAAGCTTCACCCAACATACAAATGAAAGTTTTGGAGAGGCTTGGGAACGGTTTATAAGTAATACTAATCAGTGTCCTCACCACAGCTTCTCAGAGGCTTCTCTTTTTAGCACTTTATACTGAGGTCCCCTTCCAAAGATAAGGAACCAACTTGATACAGCATCAAATGGGAACTTTCTTGGGAAGGAGATAAACGCAGCAATGGAGCTTGTGGAGAATCTTGCGATGTCAATCGATACTTATGGTGAAGATTTTGACAGGGCTAATCGAACTGATGAGTCTAGCAAAGAGCTGAGAATGGAAAAAGATATCAGGGAGCTTCAAAACAAGCTAGACAAATTACTTGTGCCTACACAAAAGCCAATACACTTTGTAGGCGAGTTTGATGAGCAAGGGCCGAGTTTTGACAATGTGAATGAGGATGGTCTCACACAAGAACAGATCAACTATATTGGGAATCAACAAAGGTATCAGCGGTTCAACAACTATGGAACCAATCAGAACCTCTCATACCACAACCCCAATGTTGCAAATCCTCAAGATCAGGTGTACCCTGCTCAGCAAAATCAACAAAGCTATGCTCCTAAGCCTCAGTTTCAGAATTCTTTTCAGCCCAAGTAGCAGTTTGGTGGGCAACAACAGAGCTATGGATAGCAGAAGCAACCGGCTCAGGGCAGTAACTACAACAGCCAACCGCAGCAACATAAGTTTCCACCAGGGTTCAGTCCACAGCCGATGGGTCAGTAGTTACAGCAGCAGGCGCAGGTTCAGAGTCAGATGGGACCAGATATTTGTGGGCTTCTACAGCAGTTACTACAGGCTCAACAAAGGGTCGAGAGTCAGTATGCATCCATGCAACAAGATATCAGGGAGCTTAAGCAGAATCAAGCTTCCACATCATCAAGAGGACAAGCTTTATCTGGAAAACCGGAACCAAATCCCAAAGAATTTGTCAATGCCATCACATTGAGGACTGGAAAAGAGCTACAAACTCCTGAGCCTAAGCAAAATCTCATTGAGGACAATGAGCAGATCGGTGGGGAGGCAGCCTCAAGATAAGAGCAAGAGAATGAGGTTTTAGAGAAAGAACCGGTTAAAGACAAGGCTAGAGAGGTGGAGAAAGAACCTGAACTTGAAAAGCCCTATGTTCCACCACCTCCTTATCAGCCTAAGATACCTTTTCCAGGGGGCGATTCAAGAAACAAATCTTAGACAGGGCAAAGGCAGTATTTGAAAAGCACTTAGAGAATACTCAAATGACATTGCCGATCATAGATGCTTTTCTAGCTATACCTCATCTTGGAAAGTTTCTAAAGGACGCGATACTTAACAAGACAAAGGAGCTTCAAGGGATGGTCATCTTGAGTCATGAGTGCAGCGCCATTATTCAGAGGAGATCAGTGCCAAGAAATTTATCAGACCCTGGTAGCTTTACTTTACCATATGCAATCAATCCATTGAAGTTTTCAAGCTGTTTATGTGACTTGGGAGCTTCTGTGAGCTTAATGCCTTATTCAGTTGCTAAAAGACTTGGGTTCAAGAGCTACAAACCGGCAAAAATCTCTCTTGTTCTTTCGGATCGATTAGTAAGATTACCAATTGGTCTACTTGAAGACTTGCCCTTGATAATTGGTGAGATTGAGATCCCCACAGACTTTATAGTCTTAGAGATGGATGAAGAACCGATTAATCCCATCATCTTAGGGAGACCCATTTTAGCAACAGCAGGAGAGATCATAGACGTCAGAGGAGGCATGATCGAGCTACACATTGGGTCTGAAACCATGAAGTTCGATGTGAAGGAAATGATGAAAAAACCAACCATTGGAGGTCAGATCTTTTACATCGAAACCATGGAGGAGCTTGCTGATGAGCTCCTTGAAGAGCTGAACACAGAAGACCCTTTACAAGTGGTCTTAACAAGAACAAAGTGAGCACTGGTTCTTAAATGAAGAGAGTGAGGTCTACAAGCGATTCTTGGATCAGATGAAAGAACTTAAAGCTGAGACGAGATTTTTGGAGCTCAGGCAGAGTGGTCTCGAGGTTTTGGACATCAGAGGGTCCAATACAATAGGGGAGACACCTCGGGGTTGCATGGCTGCGGCATCACAAGCCGAGGGCAGTGGTAGACCGCGAGAGAATGCCAAACCCGAGGGAGCTGTCAAATAGCAATGCAGCTTTGATGCTGATTGGGACAAGACAAAAGCAACCCTTGTTGAGGTCAAGCCTCTACCAACAGGGCTGTTGTATGCTTTTCTTGGCTCAAACTCTTCATATCACGTGACCATCAATAATAACCTGTTGGCTCATGAAGAACATGCATTGTTAAATGAGCTTAGAAAGTTCAGGAGAGCTATAGATTATTCTTTGGCCGATATTAGAGGCATCTCTCCTGATATTTGCACCCACAGGATCCACCTAGAAGACCAATCTATGTCTTCTATTGAGCATCAAAGACGTCTTAACCCGAACCTTAAAGAGGTGGTTAAGAAGGAGATACTCAAGCTTCTTGAGGCAGGGATAATCAACCCAATCTCTGACTCAAGATGGGGGTCTCCTGTCCATGTGGTGCCCAAGAAAGGTGGTGTCACGGTGGTAAAGAATGAAAGGGATGAGTTAATAACCACAAGAACCATAACCGGTCATCGTATGTGTATTGATCACAGAAAGCTTGATTCATCATCTAGAAAGGATCATTTCCCATTGCCATTCATAGATCATATGCTTGAGAGACTAGCTAACCATCCCTACTTCTGTTTTCTTGATGGGTACTCAGATTTCTTTCAAATACCCATAGATCCCCGAGACCAAGAGAAAACTACATTCACATGCCCTTACAGCACATATGCATATAGACGCATGCCGTTTGGCCTATGTAATGCTCTGCATGATGCACATATTTTCTGACCTTATTGAAGAGAAGGTTAAGGTCTTTATGGACGACTTTTCTGTCTATGGCTCCTCCTATTTGGATTGTCTTGCTAATTTTTCACAGGTCTTGAAAAGGTGTGACAAGCATAGGCTGGTTTTGAACTGGGAGAAGTGCCATTTCATGGTACAGGAGGGCAATGTGCTCGGTCATAAGGTCTCTGAGAAGGGCATAGAGGTCGACAAGGCTAAAGTAGAGGTCATGGTGAATTTCGAGCCTCCAAGCTCGGCTAAAGGGATAAGAAGCTTTTTGGGGCACGCCGGCTTCTATAGAAGGTTCATTAAAGACTTTTCTAAGATAGCTCGGCCACTAACAAGGTTGCTTTGCAAAGAGGTTGAGTTTCTTATTGATGAGCAGTGCATGGAGGCATTTCTAAAGATCAAGGAGGCCCTTGTTAGTGCACCGATAGTTCAGGCTCCCGATTGGTCTTTGCCCTTTGAGGTGATGACAGATGCATCTGATTACGCAGTAGGAGCAGTCTTGAGGCAGAAAAAGGATAAGAAGCTGCATGTGATCTACTATGCAAGCTGCACCTTAGATTCGGCTCAAGAGAATTACGCAACAAACTGAAAAGGAGATGCTGGCCATTGTGTTTGCATTTGATAAGTTCAGGAGTTACCTGGTGGGTTCAAAGGTTGTTGTGCACACAAATCATGCGGCTTTGTGGTACCTAATGACTAAAAAGGATGCTAAGCCGAGGCTTCCCAAGGTGGGTTCTTTTGTTACAAGAATTTGACATGGAGGTGCAAGACAAGAAAGGCATTGAGAATGGAGCTGTCGACCATCTTTCACGGTTAAGAGTGGACTCAAATGTGCCTCTAGATGATTCTTTACTTGAGGATTATATAATGCTGATCAAAACTTATTTAGAGGTGATAACACTGTATTTTGACCACTTTTATAGATCATAATTGTATCTTATGCAGGTGTTTTAACTCTGTTTTCAATGGTTTTAAAGTGTTTTCAATGTTTTAGAGTTTCAAAAGACTTTACAGGAAATTTGGGCAAAAGATATGCAATTTGGAACAAATGAGCAATTTTGGATAAATGTAGACCGTCAGAAGTATGACAAGCGATGAAGACCTTCTCACCGTCTGATCACCCCCAAATTTGAGACAACATAAAGGATCCAGCCATATTTCTAACGCACTTGGTTTGGAGACAATCCAACGGTTAGATCTTCAGATAATTCCAATGCAAGAATGACAGAAAATACAGTTCCGGAAGAGAGCCATGTGCCGGGACTGCGGCCAACACTTGTTTTCCCGTGGGTAGAGCCACCGCGACTGCGAAACTTGGTCGTTCACTTTCCAGACGACTTAATTAAAGCCCAGATCAATTCGTTTCGTTATTTTTGAAGCCCTAAGTGTCCAGGACCACTCCAAAAGCTATAAATACCCTCTTCAGGTCATTCTAAAGAGGGGAGACAGAAACCTAGACATACTTGGAGAGAGAGAGATTTTTGTGTAACCCTAAGGAGGAGCCGCCGTCTTCGAAGAAGGAGGACCGCCGCTGGAGTGCAATCATCGCGCCTCCGTTCGCTTCTCTGTTCTTCGTTTCTCTTCCTTGTTCTCTTTAATTTCCTGCACTTTCAATTTCGTTTATGATGTTTTGTTACAATATGTTTGAGTAGTTACCCAGTTGGGTTTAAATGATTGTTCAAAGGGAATTTCATGTGTCTTTGCTTATGAATCAATAGATTTAGGATTATTAATCTTCTAGATGTACTTCATTTGCCTTTAATCTTACTGCGTGATTCTCTGCTGGCCACTTAGAAGCCGATCTGATATGATATGTTGCGAAAGCTTTCATTGATTGTCTGAACTAGGGTGAAACGAGCAATTATTCTATAGGAGTGGAAACCTAACTGTAGTTGAGTTGTGAATGTTGATGAGTCTTGTTCTGCTATTGCATCTTCTCCCTTCCAGGATCAGAGTGGAAACCTACTGATCAGGGTTGCGAGAGATAGTTGTTTAGTGCTGCAAAAGTAGGCTATTCATACTTCCGTGCCTCGAGTTCTAGAACATACGTAGTTGATTACCTTTATCACTTGGTTAAAACCGACATAGGTTAGTCCATGAACCCCTACGAAACCCCTTGAGCCAAAACGTTTGTTTTAATTGTTTACAACCTTCGATTTCATTTGCTTTTCATTCGCTTATTACTTGCTTTCATTCATAATCGATTTTTACTTGCTTGCACTTGATTTGTTTTCAATTGCTTTTTACTTGTTTTCTAGTTAAGATTTAGTGACAACTAAAACCAAAACCTGTTTAGTTCTAGTCTGATTTAAGCATTGCCGTGAATTCGTACTGAAACAACTAAGTCTCTGTGGATCGATACCCTAAGTACTACAGCGCACATAGGTGCACTTGCAGACATTTAGGGGTTATAAATCTAAAACCTGAAGCTTAGTAAAACAAAAAAAACAACCCCACGCTTTTGCTCGCATCAAGTTTTTGGCGCCGTTGCCGGGGACTTTGACTTGTTTCGTTGCGAATCCCAACTTAAATCCATTAGAACACTTGTTTACTTTTACTCTTTCTTTTGAATTTTTTTAGGTTTCTCTGCGATGAGAGACCGGGAACATGTTCCCGGGACTCTTGGTGATCTACCAAATCGTGTGGATGGTGATCCAAGCGATGATGACCTGACTGATGACGAGTTTGAAGAACCGATCTATGATGACAATGAGCTAATCGGATCAACAAAACATGAAGATGATGATGAACTGATTGGAAGTTTCGATTCACTCGAGAAATTCTTGGGAGATCGAAGAGCTATTCAACCAGCCTTACCAAAGGATGGCAAAACCGAAATTAAGGTACCCTATATCCATTAACAAAATCAATTCTATGGTTATTCATTCGAAAACCCGATAGACCATATCGAGACGTTCGAAGAATTATGTGCAACCATTACAGCAAATGGGGATTACCACAAATGTAGTCTTTTCCCATTCTCTTTGAGAGACAATGCCAGCAAATGGCTAAAATCTTTGCCACCTGCTTCACAAAAAACGTGGGCAGCGTGTAGAACTGCTTTCCTAAATCGTTTTTACACTAGAAATCGTTCAAATCTCTTAAGGAACAAGATAAGAACTTATAAACAAAAAGAAGATGAAGATCTTTTAGATACTTGGGAAAGATTTAGGGAATACCAAAGAGATTGTCCACACCATGGATATACCGAGGAATACCTGCTGGGTATCTTCTATCGCGGTATAACTCCAGAGTTACGACACTCTTTCGACACAGCAAGTAATGGAGATTTCTCAACTAGATCTGTAGAAGATGCTCACGTTTTCATCAAAAATTTTGCAAACAGCATCCGAAATCAAGTAACATTTGGTAATTCTGCACTTCCTGAGAAGAAAAAAGAGATCTCGGAAGTTATAAAGTGTCTCCATCACATAATGAGTCATCTTGGATTGCAACAACCAAACAAGGCACACAATACGTGTAACTTTGAAGGTTGGGACAACCCAATGGATTCTTATGATCAAGGGATGGTGAACACTGCAGAAGTTTATCAAATTCAAGACTTTCCATTCGTTTCTGATCACCGCGGGTCCATTCATCCGGACCGCGGCCAAGCAAGCTTTCACCGCGGTCGTGCTGGTTCTGACCGCGGCCAAGACTCGTTTCACCGCGGTCGCGAGCCTTCTGACCGCGGGAAACTTTCTTCCGAACTTGCCTGGACATCACCTTCCGAACCAATCTTGGCTATTCAATCTAATCCTGTTCCATATCCTAGTTTTCCCTCTTTTGAAGCTGAAAACCTAAACAAAAAGATTCTAGAGCTTGAAAAATCTAGGTCTCAAGAGATTAGAGATCTTAGATCTGAGCTAAAAACGATGCAAGAAGATTTCAATGAAAAATTTTCCACCCTTCTTAGTCTAATGATCAAAACTAATTCTAAAAACTTAAAACATTCTGAAAAGGAGCCAAGTGAAAATTCTTTCGAAAACTCAAGCGAAGCAGATCCCTCCGATCATGTGAAAGCTATCACACTTAGGAGTGGATTAGCTTACAAAGAGCCTGAATTTCCTAAGATCCCGAAGATGAGGAAAAGGGTAAGGAAAAGGAAAAAGAAATAATCACGAATGAAGATGTTGAAAAAGAAGTGGTAGGAGAGAAGGATGGAGAAAAAGTAAGAGAAGATACGTCCCGGGAAATTCTCGGAGAAGACCCAATTCGACCTCCACCAACTTGTGTCTATAAACCTAAACCTCCATATCCTGGAGCCTTAAGAGCCCCTAAGAAAGAGAAGAAAAAGCTAAGCTGAAAGAGTTGATCGATCAATTAAATGTGAGATTACCTTTCGTAGAAGTTTGTGCTATGATTCCCGCTTTAAGGAAATACATGAAGGGTATTCTAACAAATTCTTTAACTCTTTAAGAAGGCGTTATGATGATAACCCATGAATGTAGTTCCATCCTGCAAAGCCGAATCCCTGAAAAGAAAAACGATCCTGGAAGCTTCGTACTTTCATGCACCATCAATGATGTAGCTTTTGAGCGTGCTCTTTGTGATTTAGGTTCTAGCATAAACATGATGCCTCTTTCAATAGCAAAACGTTTAGGACACCACACTTTCCAGCCCACTAAAATTTCTCTAGTATTAGCTGATCGTTCTGTTAGACAACCCGTAGGTATCTTAATAGATGTTCCCGTCGAAATCGAAAAATGTTCCATACCCACCGATTTCGTAGTTCTAGAACTAGAAAGAGAACCTAAGGATCCACTTATTCTTGGAAGACCATTCATATCTACAGCCGGAGCCATAATCAATGTTCCTGAAGGAAAAATCGACCTTCATCTAGCTGGCCTAGTTATGCAGTTTGACATGAACAAAAGTTTCGATAAACCGACTCTGGATGGAAAAATTTGTTGGATTGATGAGTTAGACGGAATTATTGAGGAAGTCTATGAAGATCTGCTTCTAGACGACCCTTTAAGTGTCACGCTTTCACCCGCAAAAGACGAACGCAATTTCCTTGAAGAAATTTCAAGTGAGTGCACACGTATGCTTGATAAATCCGAAACTTATAAGAAACCTCTAAACTATCTAGATCTTAAGGACCAAACAAACATTCCTACACCTCCTAAAGACACTGCTGCAGCAATTAACGATCCTTGGAGCGAGCTTAAAGCCCCTAAAGTTGAGCTTAAACCTTTTCCCGTCGGACTTAAGTACGCTTTCCTTGGACCAAATTCTACTTATCCTGTCAAAATAAACTCTGGTTTGACGGAAGAAGAAACCACAATGCTGTTGACTGAGCTCAGAAAGCATAGAAAAGCCTTAGGATATTCACTTGATGACATACCTGGAATCTCTCCAGATCTTTGTATGCACAAGATAAATCTAGAGGATAATGCTAAAAACTCAATCGAAAGTCAAAGGAGACTGAACCCTAATCTCATGGATGTTGTCAAGAAGGAGATTATGAAGCTTTTAGAAGCTGGAATAATCTTTCCTATCTCAGATAGCACTTGGGTTAGCCCAGTTCATGTTGTTCCGGAAAAAGGAGGAGTCACTGTCATTAGAAATGATAAAGATGAAATGATCGCTACAAGAACAGTAACTGGACATCGTATGTGCATCGATTACCGGAAACTGAATGCAGCAACTAGGAAAGATCATTTTCCACTTCCCTTCATAGATCAAATGCTAGAAAGAATAGCTAATCACCCCTACTATTGCTTCCTTGATGGATACTCCGGATTCTTCCAAATTCCTATTCGACCAGAGGATCATGAAAAAACGACATTCACTTGTCCATATGGCACGTTCGCTTAACGGCGTATGCCTTTTGGATTATGTAATGCACCTGCTACCTTCCAGCGGTGCATGATGTCGATCTTCACAGACTTTATTGAAGATTTCATGGAAGTATTCATGGATGATTTCTCTGTGTATGGATCTTCTTTTGAAAAATGCTTAGCCAATCTTGGTAAAGTTCTGCAAAGATGTGAAGATAAGCACTTAGTATTAAATTGGGAAAAATGTCACTTCATGGTACGAGACGGAATCGTGCTTGGGCACAGAATTTCGGGAAAAGGAATTGAAGTTGACAAAGCTAAAATCGAAGTCATGACCAGCCTACAACCTCCCATAAACGTAAAAGGAATTCATAGTTTCTTAGGACACGCAGGATTCTATAGGCGATTCATAAAAGATTTTTTCTCAAATAGCTAGACCTCTTACGCGTTTGCTTTGCAAAGAAACGAACTTCGAGTTCGATGATGAGTGCTTAGCCGCGTTTCATAAGATCAAACAAGCCCTTGTTTCCGCTCCAGTCGTGCAAGCACCTGATTGGGAACTTCCATTCAAAATCATGTGCGATGCAAGTGACTATGCAGTCGAGGAGTGCTTAGCCAACCAAAAGATAATAAACTGCACGTAATTTACTACGCAAGCAGAACTCTTGACAAAGCTCAATGCAATTATGCTACAATAGAGGAAGAACTTCTAGCTGTCGTATTTGCATTTGAGAAATTCCGTTCTTATCTCGTAGGATCTAAGGTTATAGTTCATACTGATCATGCTGCAATCAAGTATTTAATGTCTAAGAAAGACGCTAAACCTCGGTTGATAAGATGGATCCTCCTACTGCAAGAATTCGATATCGAAATTCGAGATCAAAAAGGCGCAGATAAGGGAGTTGCAGACTATCTTTCACGAATTCGAGTTGAAGAAAGATTGCCTTTAAATGATAGTTTGCCAGAATAAAACATCTATGCAATAGATACTACCCCCACCAATGCCAATACCGCACCACCACGCCAACTCATGCGATGAGCAGATGCTTTCAACACCCCATGGTTTAGGCACATAGCGAATTACCTAGCAGCTGATGTAGAACCACCACAATTCTTTGGTTATAGGAAGAAAAAGTTTCTGAAAGACGTAAGACAATATTTTTGGGATGAATCCTATCTCTACAAGATATGTGCTGATGGGTTATTCCAAAGATGCATGGCTGAAGAAGAGATGGAAGGAATTTTATTCGAATGCCATAGCTCGTCTTACGCAGGACATTTCGCAACTTTCAAAACCGCTTCAAAAATCTTACAAGCAGGTTTTTGGTGGCCTACTTTGTTCAAAGATACTCAAGCTTATATATCGTGATGCGATAAATGCAAAAGGATGGGTAACATAAGCAAAAGGAATGAGATGCCTCAAAATCATATTCTCGAAGTCGAAATTTTCGATGTCTGGCGAATAGATTTTATGGGACCCTTTCCAACTTCTTTTGGAAACCAATACATCTTAGTAGCAGTAGACTACGTCTCTAAGTGGGTTGAAGCAGTCGCTAGTCCCACTAATGATGCAAAAGTCGTCATGAAGCTGTATAAATCTGTGATATTCCCGCGTTTCAGAGTTCCTAGAATTGTCATTAGGAACAACACCATTCAATCTAGTTTATGGAAAAGCATGTTACCTTCCAGTAGAACTCGAGTATAAGGCGCAATGGGCTATCAAGGAGATGAACATGAACATGAAAACAGCTGGAGAAAGAAGACTACTTCAACTTCACGAGTTAGAAGAAATCCGACACAATGCTTACGAAAACTCGAAGATCTACAAGGAGAAGACTAAAGCATATCATGATAAGAAGATTATTCATAGAACTTTTGCTCCTAACGATAAGGTACTTCTTTTCAATACTCGTCTTAAGCTTTTTCCAGGAAAATTACGTTCAAGATGGTCAGGACCCTTCACGATAGAGGAAGTCAAGCCATACGGAACCATTGTCCTGTGGGACAGAACCGGAAACTCATTTACAGTGAATGGACAGCGTGTAAAGCCATATCTGGCTGAAGAAAGAGAAGACGAAAGAGAAGTGATGTTTTTGATTGATCCATCATCGGCCAATGATAAGACCAAGGAGTGTCACGACCCCGGTTAAGTCTAATCGAGCAACAATGTCAAGCTAACGACTTGAAACAAGCGCTTAGTGGGAGGCAACCCACTTGGTATTTTATCTATTTCCCTTTGACCTTTATTTTCTATTTCCATTGCTTTTCTTCTGTTTCATTTAATTTCAGGTTTTCAATAAAAAAGAACAAATAAAAAAGACGAGCAGCACTCTCCAGCACGGTAAGTACACTTAAACATTTCAACTTTTCTATTTTCTTTACCATTCTTTCCGAGATTTATTACACTGAGGACAGTGTGAAATAAGTCTGGGGGAGAATGTTCATCCATTACTAATGAAATTTGATTTGTTTTGAGTTTGTTTTGGACACATAAAAATTTTCAAAAAGTTTTTCATAAAAAATTTTCAAAAATCGTTTTCAAAATGTTTTTCAAAACGTTTTCAAACCAGGAACACAATAAACATTACTATGATGAATTAGACCAGTGTGCTTCTACGCCATTTTCTCGTTTTTTGCTCTTTTTGTGATTTAGCCCTAGACTAGGCGGTAGCTAAGTACTTGCATTACAAAATCCCACCAGAGGACTTCTATTCATGGAGATTCTTTCTGACAGGATATACTAGCTCACTTTATATGACTTAATTTTGACTTAATTTTTCTCATTAAAGCATTAGATCAGGGAAATGAATCATACATTCATGACTCCTTTACCCTTTTAACACTCTTTGTTGATCCTGAATGGCTAGTTCATCTTTAGCTAGTTCCCCACCGAACCTAACTTCTTTCAAACCACATGCATTCTTGTTTTTCATTATCCTATATGCAGATATGTGCAAAAACCTCGGAGAGAAAGAGGATCAACGCGATTTTCAGTCACTGAAGACGAAGATCTGCGATTTCATTGGAATGATTCAACAAAAGAAGAAAATTCAGTTTGCCTTGGAAAAACTTCAAAATCTTGGTACAATTTCGTCCCTTAAACTATCTCTCTATAAAAAGTTGTTTCCTCTTTCCGAACAAAAAAAAAAAAATATCCGAAAAAGAAAAGAAAAATAAGAAGGGAAAGGAAATTAAAACCTTAGAGAGTCTAGGAGGATCGAATTTAATACTTGAGGCAAGCGTGATTCGATTATTTAGAGTTTTGGAGATTATTTTTATGATTCCTGTAAAAGATCTAAGTTTGGGAGAACAGCTGTTTACAACAGAGGAGGAAGGATTATGCAACCACATTTGGCAAAGGAGAAGTGACTGAAAATCTGCGGTCATCAACAGGTCCTTCTCTCTCTTGCGGTTTTGCATAATATCTTGCATCCTCCAGATTCTTCAGGTAACCCTAAACACTTAAACTCCACCACTTAAATAGCCTCTAATGCCAAAGGCCGTCTGCCCAGAATAATGCCTTTGATGAGAATTCACCATTACACTTAATGAATGTAGAGAGCTAGTTGACTGGAAGTTCGATCTAAGTGTGTAGATTTTTCGCATAACGGATTAACGGACTAGTTTTACTTGTATTTTGGTGAGAATTTTCTAGACTAGATCCAAATAGATGTTTCACGATAAATTATGGTTTAGAAGGACGGTCACTGAGATATTGTTTAGTTCCTGCGATTTTCAAAAATTTCTTTCCTGACTTAAGTTTGTTTGAAGACAAACAAAAAGGTAAGTCTGGGGGAGTTGATAACACCATATTTTGACCACTTTTATGGATCATAATTGTATCTTATGCAGGTGTTTAACTCTGTTTTCAATGGTTTTTAAAGTGTTTTCAATGTTTTAGAGTTTCAGAAGACTTTATAGGAAACTTGGGCAAAAGATATGCAATTTGGAACAAATGAGCAATTTTGGAGAAATGCAGATCGTCAGAAGTATGACAAGCGATGAAGACCTTCTCACCGTCTGATCACTCCCAAAATTTGAGACAACATAAAGGATCCAACCAGATTTCCAACGGTTAGATCTTCAGATAATCCCGATTCAAGAGTGACAGAAAATGCAGTTCCGGAAGAGAACCATGTGCCGGGACCACGGCCAACACCTGTTTTCCCGCGGGTAGAGCCACTGCGACCGCGGGACTTGGTCGTTCACTTTCCAGACGACTTAATTATAGCCCAGATCAATTCTTTTCGTTATTTTTGAAGCCCTAAGTGTCCAGGACCACTCCAAAAGCTATAAATACCCTCTTTAGGTCATTTTAAAGAGGGGAGACCGAAACTTAGACATACTTGGAGAGAGAGAGATTTTTGTGTAACCCTAAGGAGGAGCCGCTGTCTTCGAAGATGGAGGAGCCGCCGCTGGAGTGCAATCATCGCGCCTGCGTCCGCTTCTCTGTTCTTCGTTTCTCTTCCTTGTTCTCTTTAATTTCCTGCACTTTCCATTTCGTTTATGATGATTTGTTAAAATATGTTTGAGTAGTTACCCAGTTAGGTTTAAAGGATTGTTCAAAGGGAATTTCATGTGTCTTTGCTTATGAATCGATAGATTTAGGATTATTAATCTTCTAAATATTCTTCGTTTGCCTTTAATCTTACTGCGTGATTCTCTGCTGGCCACTTAGAAGCCGATCTGATATGATATGTTGCGAAAGCTTTCATTGATTGTCTGAACTAGGGTGAAACGAGCAATTATTCTATAGGAGTGGAAACCTAACTGTAGTTGAGTTGTGAATGTTGACGAGTCTTGTTCTGCTATTGCATCTTCTCCCTTCCAGGATCAGAGTGGAAACCTACTGATCAGGGTTGCGAGAGATAGTTGTTTAGTGCTGCAAAAGTAGGCTATTCATACTTCCGTGCCTCGAGTTCTAGAACATACGTAGTTGATTACCTTTATCACTTGTTTAAAATCGACATTGCTTAGTCCATGAACCCCTGTGAAACCCCTTGAGCCCCAACGTTTGTTTTAATTGTTTACAACCTTCGATTTCATTTGCTTTTCATTCGCTTATTACTTGCTTTCATTCATAATCGATTTTTACTTGCTTGCACTTGATTTGTTTTCAATTGCTTTTTACTTGCTTTCTAGTTTAGATTTACTGACAACCAAAACCCAAAACCAAAACCAAAACCTGTTTAGTTCTAGTCTGATTTAAGCATTGCCGTGAATTCGTACTGAAACAACTAAGTCTCTGTGGATCGATACCCTAAGTACTACAACGCACATCTGTGCACTTGCAGACATTTAGGGGTTATAAATTTAAAACCTGAAGCTTAGTAAAATGAAAACAACAACCCCGCGCTTTTGCTCGCATCAAGAGGTTGAACAGGCCAATACAATCAGAGAGAGGAGCCTCCCATGGTTTGCTGATCTTGTTAACTACCTCTCATGCGGTTTAGAGCCACCTGAATTGGATTCATATCAGAGGAAAAAGTTCTTTAAAGATGTGAGGAGATATCATTTGGATGAGTCATACTTATTTGTGCTCAACAAAGACCATCTTTATAGAAGGTGTTTAGCTGAAGAGGAGGTTCAGCCTGTGTTACAAGAGTGCCACGGTTCTGCTTATGGTGGGCACTTAGGGGCTTTCAAGATGGTTGCCAAGGTTTGAAAATGTGGTTTTTGGTGGCCGACGATGTTTAAAGATGCCCAAGCTGTCGTCTCAAGCTGTGAATCGTGTCAAAAGCATGGAAATATCTCTAAGAGAAGTGAGATGCCTCAGAATCCAATCTTTGAGGTGGAGGTCTTTGATTGTTGGGAAATAGACTTCATGGGGCCGTTTATCTCTTCACACAGTAACCAGTACATTTTGGTGGCTGTAGACTATGTCTCTAAATGGGTTGAAGCGATTGCAAGTCCCACAAACGATTCAAAACTGGTGTGTAAGCTTTTCAAAAGCATCATCTTCCCACGGTTTGGAGTGCCTAGAGTTGTAATAAGTGATGGAGGCACACTTTATTAAAAAGACTCTTGAGGACTTGTTAAAGAAGCATGGTGTCAAGCACAAGGTGGCGAGCCCCTACCACCCTCAGACCAGTGGCCAAGTTGAGGTTTCAAACAGGCAAGTCAAGGTGATTCTAGTGAGGACTGTGAACAATTCAAGGAAAGACTGGAGCAAGAAACTAGATGATGCTCTTTGGACTTACAGAACCGCTTACAAGACCTCCATAGGAACCTCACCGTTTAACCTCTTGTATGGAAAGAGCTGTCACCTACCGGTTGAGTTGGAGTACAAAGCCTTGTGGGCAGTGAAGTTATTGAACTTTGACATCAAGACCGCTCAAGAAAAAAGGGTTCTACAGCTTCATGAACTTGAGGAGATTCAGTTAGATGCTTCTGAGAGCTCTAAAATCTACAAAGAGAAGACCAAGGCGCTTTGTGACAAGAAGATACACAACAGAGAGTTCAGAAAAGGGGACCAAGTGCTGTTATTCAATTTTAGACTCAAGTTGTTCCCTGGAAAACTCAAGTCTAGGTGGTCCAAACCGTTTAGAGTTCTTGAGTGAAACCATATGGAGCCGCTGTCTTAGAGGGAAAAGACGGACATGGCTTTGTTGTGAACGGTGATAACACCGGATTTTGACCATTTTTATGGATCACTTTAATATCTTTTACAAGTGTTTTTACTCCATTCTCAAAGGTTTTCAAAGGATTTCTATGTTTCAGGATTTTAAAAGACCTTTCAGATAATTTGGGATAAAGAGGCACGAATTGGAACAAAAAGACTCTTTTGGATAAATGCAGACCGTCAGAAGTCTCATGGAGAGACGAAGATCTTCTCTCCGTCTGATCACCCTCAAAATTGGACAACTTACAGAAGAATCAACCAGCTTTCAAATGCACTTGGTTTGGAGACATTCCAACGGTTGGATCTCTAGATATTCCATTAGCCACGGAGCCACTCGAAGAAGGCCAGCAAGTCAGGCGACCGCGACCAACAACCAATTTCCCGCAGTCAGAAGCCTCCCGACCGCGGCCAAACACCAAATCCCCGTGGTCACGTCACTCCCGAACGCGGCCATCAAGCTCCGAACTAAAGCCCATGTATCTGAAGCCCAAAGTCATTCTCAGCCTCAATTCCGGAACCCTAGAGACCATGGAGTATTGAAGACTATAAATACATGTCATTTAGGTCGTTTTTACAGAGAACAATTCATACTTTACAGAAACCCTTTTCCTTTAGCCGTTTTTATGCGATTTTTGTAGAAGATTGTTCAAGTCCGAGTTCTTCAGTAGAGAAGCTTTCTTCATCTCTTTTCTTTACTGTTTTTCATTAATTTTATTGAAACCAATGATGATGTCGACCTCAGCCATGTCTGAGTAGATCCCGAGTTGGGCTTAGGGTTCCCGAAAGCGGCTCTCATAATCGATTAAGACATCTAGGTTTATAGATCTGGGATTTCGACCTGTTTTCTGTTTATTCTTGTTCTTATTGCATGTATGCTTGATTGATCACCTAGTATCTGATCTAGATAGTTAGTGTTGCGAAAGTTTTCATTAAGTATCAGCCCTAGAATGAAACAGGCGATTTTTCCGTAGGAGTGGAAACCTACCTGCGGCGAGATCGTGAGTATTGACGAGTCTTGTGCAGCTCTTGTGTTCTCTCCCTTCCAGGGCCAGAGTGGAAACCTACTGGTCAGGGTTGCGAGAAACAGTTGGTTATGATCACGACAGTGATGTAGTCATACCGCCGTACTCTAGCTCTAGAACCACCTATATATTGATATCCGTCAATCCCAATCTATTTACCCTAATGTCAAAAACCGATTATGATCCCTTCGAGTTCCCAAAAGCTCAGCGTTTTTAGCCATAGTTTACAAACCAATCGATTTTTACTTGCTTATTTAGATCTGCATTTCAATTGCTTTAGTTCGATATTTTACTTGCTTTACTTCCTTTCCATTCGATTTTTCTACTTGCTTTCTTGGATAGATTTATTTGCTTTCTTTTGTTTTAGTTTAATTCGTGACAAACAACCAACCTTTAAAACCAATTTAGTCTAGACATAAAGTTAAAAACCGTAGAAGAATACCAGGCACACAAATCTCTGTGGATTCGATCCCTAAATACTACAACTGATTAGCTGTGCACTTGCGGCTTTTTCATTTGTTTTGTTAAGGGTAAAACTTGTTCCCTCACGCAGTTGACACGACATCAAGTTTTTGGCGCCGTTGCCGGGGAATATTTGTTTTGCTGCCTTTTGTTATTTTTCTTGTTTTAACTTCTGTTCTAGACACCTGATCTCTAGTTCTTTCTTAAAGTTTCGCTGAATTATCATTCCCTTCTTTTGTTTTTCTCTGAATTGCATGAATACCAGGCGCAGACCTGTAGAAAACATTCCAATTCTAGACGAGATAGACAGACACGAAAGAGAACTTCGAAGACTTAGACGAACGCAAGGAATGGCCAACGACGACCAGCCTGGAGATCCTATTAACCGAGCTTTAAATATGGACCAAGACGGGTCCGAACATGGAGAAAATGAAGAGAATGATCACAGAGGAGGTGATCATGCTCGACAAGATGGAGAGGAGGATGAGGTTCCTCCAAGAAACCACCAGAACCGCGAGAGAGAAGAACGTGAAGACCTTGAAGCACCCATCAATGCAGCCGATGGTGACCACCAAGGGATGCAGCCGAATGGGCGCGTTAACCGCCCTGTACAGCAAGCAAATCAACACCGAAGACAAGCCCAAAACCATCGCATAGCTGATTTTGATGCACCTACTCAAAATTTTCAGAACCGATCTGCAATTCAAGTTCCATTTCCGAACCAGAATGAGTTTGAAGTCAAGCCTCAAATCATCTTATTGGTGAAGCAAAACCAATTCCATGGAGTTCCTTCTGAACACCCAATGGACCATATCGAGCTCTTTGAAGAAATCTGCAGCATGATGAGAACAAACCAAGTTCCACCAGACTATTTAAAGTGTAAGTTGTTCCCTTTTTCATTAGCAGATAAAGCTCACCGTTGGTTGAAATCTTTGCCTGCAGGATCGATTACTAATTGGGAAGAATGTAAAACTGCTTTCTTGAACCACTTCTATACTAAGTCAAGGTCGAATCAGTTGAGAACAAAGATCTCAAACTTTCAACAAGGGCCAACTGAATCTTTCTATGAAGCCTGGGAACGTTTTAAGGAGTACGAACGTGATTGCCCTCACCATGGATTTCATGGATCAAGCCTGCTGAGCACATTTTACCGAGGTTTGCAACCAAAATACAAACTTTCACTTGATACAGCTAACAATGGAGATTTTGGACAACAGACGATAGCCCAAGGAAGATCCCTCATCGAAAATTTGGCTCAAGCCAATAGCAATGATTGTCCCAAATACGATCGATCGATGAAGCAAACCGGAACAGGCAACAAGGAGATAACCGAGTTGAAGAACATGATGAGCCAGCTTCTGAAGAGCAACAATCGCCCAATCCATTCTTGTGAGACCAACAATGGCGTAGAAGATGAAGGACCTAGTGATATTGATCACATTAATCAGGCCTTTCAAGAAGAAGATGTGAACTATGTAGGAGCACTAGTTCCATATCAAAACCGTTCCAACAATGGCTTCAACAACAACTTCCGGAATGCAAATTACAACAATCTCTCTTACCGCAATCCAAATGTGGAGAATCCTCAAGATCAATATTACCCACCTCAGCAAAAATCCTTCCAAAACAAGTTTCAAGGTGGAAACTTCGGAGGAATAGTACCATATCAACCGCGACAACCATATAACTACCAAGGTACAGGTTTTAACAATCAATTTGTACAACAGCAGGGAGTCACGACGAACCAGCTAGCTTCACAAATCGGTAGACTTGAACAGTCCATCCAACAGCTCGTTATGACGAACAAAAAAGCATTTAAAGACGTGAACGTGAAAGTCAACTGCATGTACAATGATCTGAACGGTAAGTTCGAATCTTTATCTTCGCACGTCTAAAAGCTAGACGTGCAAGTCGCCCAAACAGCCGACTCTATGAAGAGGCAAAGTGGAGTTCTTCCAGGAAGAGTTGAAGATCACCCTAAGAAGTTTTGCAACGCCATAACCACATTGCCCGAAGAAGAGGCCAGAACCGATGGAATGAAAGAAGAAACCCCAATCTTTGTACCACTGTACAAAGATGTCGATGCCAAGCAGCCACCATTTAAGGTACCTGAACGATCACCGTTTCAAAGGCTTACAAAAGCCGATGATCCGGGACGTTTTGTTTTCCAATGTTTCATTTCAGGAATCAAGTTTACAGACTGCCTCTGCGATTTCGGAGCCAATGTCAACATCATGTCTAAGACATTTGCCGAGAAATTGGGCATAAAAACCGTAAGGACATCGACGGTTAAAGTTATTTTTGGAGATTCATCTCAAAAAGATACTGAAGGGGCGATTCATGATCTACAAATTCTAGTGCGAGACAAGATCGTTCCAGCAGATTTTCAAGTCCTGGAGATGGATAAAGACAAGGAGAGGCCACTCATTTTCGGGAGACCATTCCTAGCTACAGTAGGAGCAGTAATCGATCACGCAAACCGGCATGCTGTTTTCCTCAATGTGGTCGCAGAATGTACTATCCGACTATCTTAGACGATTTTCCAAGCAAAGGAAACAGGCCAAAAGAGAAAGAGAAGGAGAAGCCGAAAGCTTTTGCAAAGATCAAGATCATCATTCCACCAGATGCAACAGAAACTAGTGAGAACCAAGTCCAAGAGCTGATCGAAAACACAAAAAGGGTTTTAAACAATATTAAAGTCCGAAAGAAGAGTAAAGGAAAGAAGCCGGCTCCTCAAGGAGAAGAAGTAAAACCTCCAGCTACCGGAAGTGATAAGGGCACATCAAGTGGAGTGCCATTCAAATCAGCCTGATTCTTCATGCCTACGTCGAGCTAAACGACTTAAAACAAAAGCGCTTAATGGGAGGCAACCCATTTAGGTACTCTTTCTTTTAGTTTTCCTTTCCTTTTTACAATTTATGCTTTCTTTTTCTTTTAAGTTTCAGGTATTTTATAAAACAAAAACACAAAAAAATTCAGAAAATTAGAAAAACCAAGAAGAAAAAGGAAGGTTTTTAGCTGCTCGGCCCGGCAAAGACGAGAAGATTGGAAAAAGGCCGCAGGAGGAAGAGCCGCGGTCGCGACCGACCGACCCGCGGCCAAGGAAGCATCGACCGCGGCACCGTGAATGTGACCGCGGCCGAGACCTTGATCACTGCGGTCGCGCGTCTCCTGACCGCGGCCGTTGGTCGTTGAGGTGACGACGCGGATTTCCGCCGCTTTTCGAAGTTTCCCGGTGATTTCTGGAGTATTCCCGGTAAAACCGGTAAAGATTCTCCGTAAGTTTTAAACTTTCCTTATTTGCAAGACAAGAAAGGTAAGTTCCCGTAAACTTAAAAATTTCCCGGAAATTTTCCGTTTTTGCCACAAAAACGCTTTTTAAAAAAAAAGAAACACACTTTTTGGATCAAAACTCCTTTTTCTCTTCTCTTCCAAAAGACTTGGAGATTTAGGAGATAGAACACATTTTTCAATTCTTAAGCTTTTTAAGAGGTTCTTCGCTCAAACCTCACTCTTTTTCAAAGCTGATTTCAATTCTGCCATCAAATCTCTCTTTCCAGCAAGGTATGAACCTCAAAATCGCCATTTTTAATTGATTTCAGAACTTAGGGTTTTCTTAAAAGGCCAAATCTCTGTTTATTGATGGTGGAAATAACTTAAGAAAAATAGATTATCCTTTTAGGTTATCTCAAAATCGTTTTTAACAGCTAGTTTAAGAGAGATTGCGATTTTCGAAACTTGGATTCTACATGCTTTATAAAAATCGAATTTAGAACAGCAAAATTGATGAATCTGATCAAGTCTTGTGTGATTAGTGATTAGTATTGGGTAATCTTTAAATTTTACATGGAAATTGCTCATAAAAACCAATTTTTAGAAGATTTCTATGTTGAGAACATCAAAAATCCGAATCTAGTCATGAACTACTTGATTTCTTTGATTTAATGTCAATTCTGCTTGCTCATGGTTTTAATTAATCTCTTTATACTAATGTTAGTATAACTGATCTTAATGTGTTAAAATCAGCATCCATATTCACTCTTTTTCCAAGAATCATTTCGTTTTGCAGAAAAATGGAACAAACCAGATCCCGAAGAAGCTGTCGCACTGGTGACATCTCTGAGGACATTCCTGATGATGCTACTCTAGGAGAGTACATGCTAAACCAAGCCAGACCGAGAAGGAGAAACTATGTGATGAGATTGCTCCAGCACTCAAGAGAAATACGAGCAGCTCCCGAGCCACCACAGATTCGATACATTGGCAGGGAGACAAACCCGAGGATGGACTATGCAAGACGTTTCAAGAAGCTGAACATCAAACCCACGCCTTGCATTGATTATCATACACTTGAGATGCTTGGAATCAGAGAGGATGTGATCTGGTACATCGATGCACTTAAGCTGAGACCCTACATGGAGCTGAACCTTCCGACTTATCCTGAGCTAATCTGCGAGTTCTTAGCAACTATTACACTTCACCACACGAAGAGGAGGAACCCCAGAGCATCAGATGGCATCTTGTCATTCTCTATCCGCGGACAGCCTTACTCTCTCACCATTTCTGAGCTTTGTGAAGCCCTTAAGCTTCCATACACCGATGGCATTTACCTTGAAGATGAACCCGATCTTAACTTGTGGAGAGAGATGGGTCATGGAGTCTATGATAGCGGGAGATCCAAGTCAGCCCTTCTTACTCATCCTGCAGTGACAGTTGTGCACAAACTCTTAGCACACATGATTTTCTCTAGAGCCAATATGGGATGTGTTTTGAAGACTGAGCTCATTACACTTCGGATTCAATTTATGGACGACCCACGACTTGCTTGCTTTGCCTGGATCATAGCACAGAACATGGTCAAGGTGAAGCATGATTTACATGGTTGCGAGGACGCTACTCCAGCTTACTGGAGTGCTATTACAGCAATACTACAGGCTGTAGGATTCGATTTCTCATCTGATGATCCACTTCCCGATGTCTGGTATGACCTACTTTATCTCTCTCGCGATCACACTATCTCTCGTGCCCGCTTTCATCCAGACAGGTTTGGTTACAGTATTGCACTGGCACTGAGGAGCACCGAGTCAGCTTGCCTTCAGCATTTGTCCAGAGATTGTGTAACGGAGGACGTCCGCGATGGACTCCGGAACCCGATGATTTTCTGCCATCTGTACCTCGTCTACCATTCACCATTGGCCAATACATAGTGTCCAAGGCAAAGCGTGATGCAGCTGCAGCTCGTGCTCACTTTCAACCATCTGTTTCGACCGGCCACACCTCATCATCTACATCATCTGTTTCCGATCTGGAGCGCAGAGTTGAGAGACAGGGACGACGCTTTGAGCGCGTTGTCACCTTCCTACAGGAGCAGCACCAGTTCTCAGCCAACACATCGGAGGATGAGTGATTGATCAGCACTTCACTACCATCACGGTTCTATCATCATTTTCTTTTCTTTTATCTTATTATATTTCGCTTTTATTCACCATCTTCTCACCAACTTTTTCACACTGGGGACAATGTGATTTAAGTCTGGGGGAGGATGTCTATCCGTACTAATAATTTTCTTGCTTTTGCTTTTAAATTTCAAGTACTTTTTAAATTTTAATATGTAACCTATTCGACATTAAGTATTCTTCAGGAATGTTTGACGCAAAACTATGATGATTTAGACCTACACACTTCTACACTATGCATGATATCTCATTTGTGGTTAGCACTATACTAGGCGGTAGCTAGAGTACTTGCACTACGAACTCCCACCAGAGGACTTCTATTCATGGAGATTCTTTCTGACAGGATATACTAGCTCATTTTATTTGACCTTAATATTGACATCTAATTTTCTCATCATTGATTTTAGGCAGGCATCGACATACACATCTAGGACGTCTTCTACCCTCACTTTTACCACTCTTTGTCGTCCTAGATGACCAGTTTATCTTTATCTGGTACCATACCCTAAACCCAAAACCCTTGTTTTCAATCCTCATGCATTCTCTCTTTAGTTTATATCAGCAGATATGTGCAAAAACGTCGGAGAGAAGAGGAGCGACGCAGTTTTCAGTCACTCACAAAGGAGACTGAATGGAATTGGGAAGGACTAGTATCAGAAACCTCATAAAGCTTTACAAGATAGATATTAACTGGTAATTTCGTGCTCTCTAAGACTCTATATCTAAAGGTGTTCCCTCTCTTAAAAGTCTGGGGGAGTTAGGAGAGAACCTGAGGAAGAAGACCAGGAATCTATGGCAAGAAGAAAGTGACTGAAAACTGTGGATACCAACAGCTTCACTCTCTCTTGCGGTTTTGCATAATATCCTGCATCCTCCAGATCTTCAGGTAACCCGTAAACACTTTAAGCCTTACCCCTAGAATAATCCTTTTTAACACCTAGCCTAGATTGCTTTGACTAGACTTTCTTTGATGAGAACCACCGAGAGCTAGTTGACTGGAAGTTAGATCTTAGTGCGTAGATTTCCGCATGACGGATTAACGGGCTAGTTATGTCTGTATTGCTAGTGAGAATTTTCTATGTTATTCCCGATTGATGCATACTGATTGATATTGGTCTAGAAGTTTGGTCTCTGGGATTTTGTTTAGTTCCTGCGTTTTCAAACCTCTCGTCGAGATTTGGCCTTTGTTTTGTTTGAGGACAAACAAAATACTAAGTCTAGGGGAGTTGATAACACCGGATTTTGACCATTTTTATGGATCACTTTAATATCTTTTACAAGTGTTTTTACTCCATTTTCAAAGGTTTTCAAAGGACTTCTATGTTTCCGGATTTTAAAAGACTTTTCAGGTAATTTGGGATAAAGAGGCACGAATTGGAACAAAAAGACTCTTTTGGATAAATGCAGACCGTCAGAACTCTCATGGAGAGACGAAGATCTTCTCACCGTCTGATCACCCTCAAAATTGGACAACTTATAGAAGAATCAACCAGCTTTCAAATGCACTTGTTTTGGAGACATTCCAACGGTTGGATCTCAAGATATTCCATTAGCCCCAGAGCCACTCGAAGATGGCCAGCAAGTCATGCGACCGCGGCCAACAACCTATTTCCCGCGGTCAGAAGCCTCCCGACCGCACCCAAACACCAAATCCCCGCGGTCACGTCACTCCCGACCGCGGCCATCAAGCTCCGAACTAAAGCCCATGTATCTGAAGCCCAAAGTCATTTTCAGCCTCAATTCCGGAACCCTAGAGACCATGGAGTATTGAAGACTATACATACATGTCATTTAGGTCGTTTTTACAGAGAACAATTCATACTTTACAGAAACCCTTTTCCTTTAGCCGTTTTAATGCGATTTTTGTAGAAGATTGTTCAAGTCCGAGTTCTTCAATAGAGAAGCTTTCTTCATCTCTTTTCTTTACTGTTTTTCATTACTTTTATTAAAACCAATGATGATGTCGACCTCAGCCATGTCTGAGTAGATCCCGAGTTGGGCTTAGGGTTCCCGAAAGAGGCTCTCATAATCGATTAAGACCTCTAGGTTTATAGATCTGGGATTTCGACCTGTTCTCTGTTTATTCTTGTTCTTATTGCATGTATGCTTGATTGATCACCTAGTATCTGATCTAGATAGTTAGTGTTGCGAAAGTTTTCATTAAGTATCAGCCCTAGAATGAAACAGGCGATTTTTCCGTAGGACTGGAAACCTACCTGCGGCGAGATCGTGAGTATTGACGAGTCTTGTGCAGCTCTTGCGTTCTCTCCCTTCCAGGGCCAGAGTGGAAACCTACTTGTCAGGGTTGCGAGAAACAGTTGGTTATGATCACGACAGTGACGTAGTCATACCGCCGTACTCTAGCTCTAGAACCACCTATATATCGATATCCGTCAATCCCAATCTATTTACCCTAGTGTCAAAAACCGATTATGATCCCTTAGAGTTCCCAAAAGCTCAGCGTTTTTAGCCATAGTTTACAAACCAATCGATTTTTACTTGCTTATTTAGATCTGCATTTCAATTGCTTTAGTTCGATATTTTACTTGCTTTACTTGCTTTCCATTCGATTTTTCTACTTGCTTTCTAGGATAGATTTATTTGCTTTCTTTTGTTTTAGTTTAATTCGTGACAAACAACCAACCTTGAAAACCAATTTAGTCTAGACATAAAGTTAAAAACCGTAGAAGAATACCAGGCACACAAATCTCTGTGGATTCGATCCCTAAATACTACAACTGATTAGCTGTGCACTTGCGGCTTTCATTTGTTTTGTTAAGGATAAAACTTGTTCCCTCACGCAGTTGACACGACATCAAACGGGCAAAGGGTGAAACACTACCTGGTATCAGAGATCAAAGATGGAGCTACCTCAGTTCCTCTTCTTGAGCCCCAAAATACCTAGAGGGTATGAAAAGTCAAACTTAATGACGTTAAACAAAGTGCTCTTGGGAGACACCCAAAGCTTATCCTTGTATATAATTCTTTTTTAATCTTTCTTTTTATGTTTATATGGAGATTTTTGAAGTTTTTGCTAAGTAATTTCAGGTCTAAGCAATGTTCTAGGTGTGTAACTTGAAGTAACAGGTGCAAGAAAGCATTTGAAAGACGCAACCTTGTGTTTAAAGGCAGGAGTTTTGTTGGCCTCGGTATCGACTTTAGGTATACTTACGTCGTGGACATCTTTTACGTGTGTGAATATTTCAAAACCTCGGCCAAACTACTTGTCTTAGTAACACCGGGGCCGTGTGAAAAGAAGAAGCAATGAGCAAAAAGACTAAGTGTGGGGGAAGGCCCCCGGTATAGACACCTCGGTATAGACATACCAAGGCCCAAAGTCCGAAAGAAAATGACAAAAACCTCGACCAGAGGTCGCAACTTGTTTACACCGAGGCCGAGCTGCTTAAACCCTGATAACACCTGATTTTGACCACTTTTCACCATTGATTTCAAATGATTTTTCAAAGGTTTTACTTTGTTTTAGGAACTTTTATTATGATTTCCAAGTATTTGTAGTTTCAAAGCTCTTTTCAAGAAACTTAGGGAATATGATGGCAAAATGGAAGAAATCCACATTTTTAGCATCAGAGTCAGACCGTCAGAAGTTCAGCCTCAAATGAAGACTTTCTAACCGTCCGATCCAGCTCAAATTTGGAGACAATCAAGAGGAGACAACCAGCTTTCTAGAGCACTTTACATCACAAAACTCCAACGGTGCAATCAAAAGATACATAGAGAACAAGTTGACCCAATTCACCAGTCCCTGAAGACTCTCACCCGCGGCAAAAGCATGTTTTACCTGCCCTGGAAGACTCTCACCCCCGGTGGACCTTAGGACGAGCCACAAGGCCCAACATCAAAGCCCACTTCGCCATTCCTCTTCAGAGAAGCCCTAAATGAGACCTGGAAGACCTTAGGACCTATAAATACATTGTTTAGCAGCCCTAAACGGGTGTGTGCTCCTGTAATGAGTTTTTGAGCCACCAAACTTTGTTTTTCTAGGGTTAGGCGATGGAGATGGGAATTCTTCCCCAGATCCATTGTTCTTCCTCCTTTTTATCTTATTAACTTTTCTGTTTCATTCTTTTGCGTTCTTCTATGTCTGTTATCATTTATTGCATCATGTAGATTAGTCCCAGAGAGTCAAGTTGTTTGAAGATATCGACAAGCATATATATCGATTAGGATCTCTATTGTTCTTAGCCATATTCTGGATCTCATCTCTTATAAGTCATTCGTAAAGCATGAAAGTAGATTCATGACATATTCTCTGAGCCTAGGATCGATCATAGCCACGAGAGTGCTTATCAGATCATCCATACCTAGCTTCAGAAGAAAATAGTCCCTATAGGAGTCGAAAGCTACCTATAGAGAAGATGTGAGCAGACGAATTCAGTGTTCATAGTATGATCTTAAGTTTAGCATGAGAGCGAGAGTTAATTGCTAGATCTAAGAGATTAGTTGATTAAGGTGACGACAGTTGGTTAATCATACATGTGTCTATTCTAGTTCAATGCAGATTCCCAGAAACAGATGAAGATAAATCGCCCGGAAGCTAGTTGGAAATGCCACCATACATCAATTAGAGTAAATCGGAGAAGTCTAAATCGCCACCTTTACATCAATTAAGTGTCTTTAGTTTGAGTCGATATGCTTTAGATGTTCTTTTAACAATACATCATGCATTGCATCTCTTGTGAATATTAGATTAGGTTTAGTTTAGGATCTTAACCAAAAACCCCATATCTTTTATTAGTTTATGAGTTTGCTTACTTCCCAGTTTGTTGTTTCTTGCAGATTAGACATCCTCCCTGTGGATCGACACCCTTAGTCCTACAACGTACATCTGTGCACTTGCAGACACTAGGGTTTTATAAATTTAAAACTTTTGGAGGCCCAACGGGCTTGTTAAAAAACAACCATAGGCTCGCAAGCCCATCAAACCCCCAAGCACCAAGTGTTCTACCCAGAAACAGGTCCCCTCAGTATGATGCCCTCGTGGTGGAGCATGCCGAGGTGCCTGGTAACGAGAATAAGCAAAAACGGAACACTTGGGACACTTAAGTCAAAGAAGAAAGTTTTGCGGTCAATGGAAAAGGCTTGAGGGACAATACAATTTCTGTGTTAGCACGAGCTATAAGCCCTCGGTCTGGTTCCCTTGGGGTGGAACATACCAAGGCCGCTTGTGTCAAACCCAGAAAAATGAGTCACGGTTGTACGGCCCTCGCCTTATCCACACCACGGTATTTTAAAGGCTTTGCGCGGCAAAACGATTTTAAACGCTCGGTCAAAGTATTTTAGGTGCGGTCAATGGCTGGAGTCTGAGAGGAAGGGGGGACCAGTCCCACAACAGTCCAAAGGCGAGATGAAAAAGAGACTCCAGCCCATACCTGCCTCCATACCGAACCAAAAGTAGAGTTTGCCTTCTTCACCCTTTTCTCTGCATTTCACGAGCATATCTCTCTCATTTCTCATTCATTTCACGCAATTGTAACTGCTCTGAGCTCATTGGAGTGTTGTCTATCCTGCATACGCATTTCACTGAGCTTGAATCTTGTGTTCCCAAAGGTATTTTTAACTTTAAAGAACTCATCTTTTTCCATTATCGTTTGCGAGCTATCTTGTTTGTAAAATATGGAATCGATTCTTTTAGGTTGCTAAAAACTTTGGGAACAATTTTAGAAATTCCATCAGGACAACACATGAAAAACTGGTTCTTGCATTGACATCCACTTGTTCTTGAGTTTTTAAAATTCTTGAGAAATTGTGCTTTAAATCGGCTTTAATGGTGAAATGGTTTCTCGGCTGAGTTGCTTGCTTTTCTCTGTGTTTAGCAACTGTTATGACTAATTCTTGATCACTCTGAGCCTGAGAATCTATTGCGCTATTAGTTTTAGAGAGGGCTCTGTTCTTATTTGTTGTCTTGAACTTGTGTCGACGATATCTACTTGGTGCTTATTCACTCTTTGAGGATTCTCTTGCAGATGACTGAGAGAACAGTGGCCCTAGCTCAGAAGAAAGAATCCCAGAGGAAAGTTAACAAAGGCAAAGCTGTGGCCTCAGCAAAACCTGCAGGAAGAAGCAAGAAGACCTCTAAAAGCACCAAAAGAACCGAAGGCGATCTGGCTGCAAAGCGAGCAAGAAACGATGAGCTTGCGCTTGTGATGGTGCCTAAGCCGAAGAATAAGGGAAAGCAGATAGCTTTGGCACCTGATGATGAGAGAGCTGAGGCCACGGTTGAAAGAGAAGCCGCACCTGAACCTGTTCCCGAGTCTTCTCGAGAGGTAAAGAAGGAGCCAAAAGCCGAGTTTGAAGAAAATCATTTGCCCACTGCTGGAGAGTACTTGGACCAGTTTAACAAGGTACAAGTGGCTCAAGGTCGATTCCCTGATATTGAGCTGTTGAGAAAGCTGGAGATTCTCGATGATGTTAAGCTCATTTTTCAAAACATGGGTTTAGCATCATTCTTTAAGATGAGAGACGTTGCCTATGAGGGTATCACTCAGCAGTTCTTAGCCTCTTTAGATGTGTTCATTTACCCCAAGAGAGATCCCAAGAGATTACATGGGAGAGGCTTTGGTCACATTGAGTTTGAGATGGATGGAGTTAGTTACAAAGTAAGCTTCAAGGAGTTTGATGAAATCTTTGGCTTTGTGATGAATGAGAACTCTATGGAGAAGTTTGTGTACCCCAAAGAAGAGACTGCTGCTCTGTGGGACACCATTGCCTTTGGACCGTATGTTGGAGGCAAGAGCAAGACAAGCTGCTTAAAAAATCCGGCCATCAGATATGCCAACAGAGTCTTAGCATGCATGTTTTTCTCAACCTACAACCCCGGGGTCATTCATTTAAACGAGCTAGATCTGTTGAGACTTGGCTTGAAGCCACTCATTTCTCACACAAGGAACAAGAAGGAGTTTGAGGGTCCAATCTATGTGGCTTCTTTGGGAGCATTCTTTGCCATTCAAATGCTCACTTACCGGCATAACGTGTGGTGTGACCGAACGAAAAAAGGAATGAGGAGGCTTCAGAACGGTTGGGTGGTAACAAAGATCCTAAGAGCAAGAGGCTTTGTGTTCCCTGATACAAACGCCAAACCGAGTCTCATTGATGAGAAGTACCTGAGCAAGAGTGGTTTCTTTGAAGGCAAGGTAGGGAACCGATGGGCTTACAACTTCAAGCTGTTGCATAGAGATGACACACAAGTCCTCTTGCCCAACCGAGCCCTCACAATGCTATAGGAGAGACGTAATATCTCATTCTTTCTTCTCAAAGATCAGCTTTACAATCCATCAAGGGACCCTCCATTGGGCAAGGGAATAAAAGAGGAGATGGCCGAGTCAAGTAGACCTCAGAACAAGGCCAGAGCTGATGGTTGTGAGAATGAGGAACCACGGGTATTTGAGAGACGAATGGGAGCAGGCAGATACCACTTTGACCCTTATGTTTGGGGTGAGCCTGAGTATCACACAAGGAAGCTGTACTCGAGGGTCAATGGCCTTCAGAAGTGGTGCAAATGGCAGGACAAGACAATTCATAAGCTTGTTGCATGCGTGAGACATCTAAAGAAGAAAGTGGAGAAGCTCACGGTGCCTGCCTCACCTGACAAACACTTGGCCACCTCACCTGCACCAGTTAAAAGAGAAGAAGTTGGTGAGAGCTCCACTGCGCGTGACCCTGAGTACCCACCAGGAAAAGAAGATTGGATCAACCCGGCCACGGCGTTTCTACCGGATTCACCTGAAAGCAGTCCACCGAGAGAGCCAACACCATCTTGCTCCACCTCCAATCCTCCGTATTACGTGGGATCTGACCTTAGTGACTAAGGTAACTACTCCAAACCCTTGTACATATGCATCTTGTTCATATCATTTCGCATCTTTCTTGTTTTGCTTTTGCTCCTCTCTTACACTTTTATAACACAAGGGACTGTGTTATTTAAGTGTGGGGGAGGAGCTTTGTGTCTACTGATCATGTTTTCTTTGTTCTTATTTTCTCTTTGCATTTTGAGTCTCATATAGTTAGTCTAAGTGCATATAAAAACCAAATATTTTCACAAAAAAATGTTCATTCTAGTTGCATTTCACTTATTTAGGGTCGATTCTAGCTGCATCATATAGGCTGCATCAATGCATTGGGAGTAATGATAGGTTTTTCCTTGAGAGATCATCGCTTTGAGAACTTAGATATTTCCATGCTTGTTGGTTCTTTGTTGCATACGAGACTTGAAACAATCAGAATCTATGAAGCAAGTTTGAATTTGAACTCGGCTCTAATAAGTGAGAACCAATGAACCTGACTTGTAAATATCTTGTCATGCATTGTTTGAGTGAGCATTGTGGATACACATATACATATTTGAGCTAGAACCCGTTTTTGCCACTCTTTTCCTTAGCTCAAGTAGCTGAATCCGCATTAGGATCAGTTTTCCACATCCTGAACCCATCCTTCTTTCAAGCCTAAAGCATTTCGTGTGTGAATTGTGAGGTCACCTTGGATCAAAGCTTAA
The DNA here is from genome assembly GCF_000478725.1 of Eutrema salsugineum. NCBI lineage: Eukaryota > Viridiplantae > Streptophyta > Magnoliopsida > Brassicales > Brassicaceae > Eutrema > Eutrema salsugineum. Next base: position 19,496,101 of record NW_006256829.1, on the reverse strand, counting down.
CAGAAAGTGTTAGGTTTAGAGCGACAAGCGCAAGTCTCATGAGTGTCAAGTTCCCACATCAAGGAACTATTAGGTCTAGGCTGTGAATAAGTGTGGGGGAGAGGTGCCTTTGAGTGAGAGTTTTGAGAGAAAACATCTTTGAGAGAGAAAAGAGATCAATGTGTGAAAATAAAATAAATCGGTCTTGGATCTTGTGTTTTTAAAAAGAAAAGAGAGCTCTAAGTGTCTAAAAGAAGGTATATAACCTCTGAGTGAAAAGAAAAGAAGCCAAAACGGCTCATGTGTTTAAAAAGAGAAAATGAGAGGTTAGATAACCAAAGTTGTGAAAAAAGAGCTGTGTGTAAAAAGAAGATCCCAAGCCGAGAGTCTAAAAGTAAGAAAACCCTTTTTGAGAGATGAAAGTGAGTGAGAAGAGAGCTGAGAGGTTCATTGTGAGAGTGCGAGCTTGAGATGTCTTTGGGTAAGGGAAGTGAGCTGAGTCTTGCTCTTGTATGCGCCCATTGCTCTTTACCATTAGCATTCTGCCGAAGCTTTGATCATTCATAGAGAGATCCTTGATTACTTTGAACCCTGCTCGTGCATTTGCATTTGAATGAGATCATTTTCATCTCATAGCTTCATCCTTAGCCAAACATTACTCGCTTGGACTTGCATCACTGGACTCACTTAGTAAACGCTTAATGAATGTCAAAGAGCTGAGTGATGAGAAGAACTTGTGGAGATTGTTGTTAAATTTTGAGCATCAAAGTAGAGTCTTGCATTGCACTTGGAATTGGCGACTTGGAATCTGAGTCTCTTTGTGATTGTGTCTCTCTCCCATAAGGAATATGAACTCCCATTGCATCCAACCTCTTTCTCTCATTTGATATTTTGCTTGAGGACAAGCATAGGACAACTGTGGAGGAGTTGATATGTCTATAATTTACATCAATTAGGTCGCATTTTAGAGTCCAAATCATGTCTTTTCTCTTACATTTTTGGTCTTTAGGCATTAATTTAGACCTTAGGGTTTGCATTAGGTCCCAAAGAGTTTTACATGGTTTGGAGTCTTTATCAGGTGTTTTGGAGGTTGTTTGGAGTTCAAGAGGTGTGATCAAGAGTTGAAACGGTGAGGAAAAGGGTTAAAAATGGTGAAAACGGCAAAAGCATGTACCGGCTGGATTAAAAATGCTATTGGGTGATTTCTCTTGGCCAAAAATCAGTATCGGGTGAGAATGCTGTCGGGTGAAGTTTTATTCCGAGACAGGAGATTTTTATCGGCTAAAATCTTACCGCGGTATATGATTCTCGGATATTTTCCTTACCGGGAGAAGCATTTCTCAGCTAAAACCTGTTTGCACGTGCGCACTTCAAAGATTGCAAATCCGGGGAAGCTTCTGGTCCGAATCAGTTAACGAGGTCTTCATCAAATTTGGAGATGATCGAGTCAAGATTCCAGAACAGTTAGAGTTACTGAATTCGGAGCAGTGAGAAGAGAGATATCGTCACCGGGAGACATACTTGTTTCAAATGTATTCTAAGCCGATACGATGAGCTTTAGAGATTACTTGGGACAATGCCTTTCCAGTTCGATTCAGTTGTCGAGGCCTCCATCATTATTCAAGGTTTTGAGTGCTCTTTCCAGAACACCTGAGATCACCCGAGTTGGAGTTCTGGCCTGAAAGATATCGTCTCTGGAGTGAACAAAGGTCCAAGAGCTGTTTTCCTACCATTCCAATGCGATGCAAAGATGAGAAATCCGGGGAACCTTCCACTTCCCAAGCTCCGATGGTTTCTTGACCAAAGTTTGAGCTGAATGAGTGATCTTGACCGTAGAGTTGGTTTCAAGTCGTTTGGAGTCGTGTGCTGAAAGTTATTGCAACCGGGAGACAAGTGGGTAGGTATAAGCTTCAAGAGCTGCGATACGTGCTAAGTGTTTATACAGGCCTCGGTGCCGTTCCCTCGACATTGCCTAAGTCGAGGCCTATTCCCTGAAGCTTTTTGTTCCAGACCTCGTGCTAACCCCTTGGTGTATCAAGACCGAGGCACATATGCTGAGAAGACAAGCTGAAAATGACTAAGTGTTGAAGCTAGACCTCGACTTCAAGACCTCGGCATTGCATGTCGGACCTCATCTCCCTTGATCCCTCGACTACCAAGCCCCTTGGCATGCCTATGCCGAGGTCCCTTGTCACGAACCCAGATTCAAGAACCAAGCTGATCTAACGAGTGCATGTGAAGATGAATCAAAGACTAGGATTCATGCATGTTCTTGGTGAGTTCTTCATGAGTTCTTCATCTTGATCTTTGTTCATGTACACCCCTCAGCGTCTACACCTCGGAATTGGACTCTCACACACCGAGGACCTGACTCATGCACCCAAGAAGACCAGTTTAGTACCTGGTTTGTTCCAGGCTGGTCCGCATCACTTAGCTTCACTATATATAGTTTTTAGGACCAAAACCCTATGGATTTTATCTCTTATCCTGTTTTATCTTTGAGAACTTGCCTCTTTTGTGAAAATTGGCCTCTTTAATCAGATATCTCGTGTTTACGTAAAGATCTTGTTCTCTTTGTTTCTTTTCATCATCACCAAAGCTTCTAATCATGTATAGCATCACTTCTTGCAAAAGATTAAGTGTGCTCTTCATGATTAGTGAGTAGTTCCATTATGAGGTTTTAGATAGGTAGATTAAGGTGTTGAAATGCTAGATTAGCAAGTTTAGGTTCTAGATCTGCATCATTCATTCTCTACTAAACCGATCTCTAAGCTGGATCCATGAACATCACATGTGGTCTAGATTCTAAGGTGTTTCACGCCTGACAAGTTTTCGCTGAAATACCTGAACCAGGTTTAGTAGAGGTTTAAGAGTCTTTCATCATGATAATGATAGTTTGCTTCTCTTAAATGACTTATTGAGCTGATTCTTAATGCTTGCTGATTCATGCTTCTCAAAAGGGATTTTGGTATGAAATAGGATTAGTTTAGAAGCTTAATACCTTCATGAGAGGATTAACTTGTCTTTGAGTTCATGTTAAATGAAGTTGCTTGATCATTTAGTTCATGAACTCGCTAGTCTAGTATGGAAGCACCCGAGTCCTTTATCATGTCTAAGACCTCAGCCTCATCATTCATACATCAACCGCTTATCTATCTTGCTTACTTGTCTTTTTATTTGCATCTTTGCTTAGTCAAATCTCTTATTTTTGTTCATTTGCTTGCACTTTAACTAGTCTAGACATCAAAACCATTTCTTGATTGCGCTTTACTTAAGTTATAAGCATCATAACCTAGTGTCTAACCATCAGCTTGGATTTGATACCTTTGTACTACAACTACAGGGGATTGATACCTCTTCAAGACTCAAAATTCTTAGTTATCATTGAGGTCCTTGGTGTGTGAGAGTCCAATGCCGAGGTGCTGATGTCGAGGGGTGCATGTGAGCAAAGATTGAGATGAAGAACTCACCAAGAACATGTATGAACCCTAGTGTTTGATTCATCTTCACGTGCACTCGTTAGAACCTCTTTGTTCTTGATCTGGGTTCATGACAACGGACCTTGGTATAGATACACCGCGGACGGCTCATCTTTGCATCGCATCAGAACGGTAAGGAAGCAGCTCCTGGACCCATGCTCACTCCAGAGACGGTATCTCTTAGCATACAGCTCCAAATCGGATGCTCTCAAATGTTCTGGAAAGAGGACTCAAAGATATTCAATTGTGATGAAGGCCCTAACAACTCAATCTAACCTGAAAGGCATCGTCCCTCGCAATCTCGGAAGCTCATCGGATCGGCTTAAAACAGATGCGAGACAGGCGTGTCTCCTGATGGCCTTAACTCTCTTCTCACTGGTCCGAATTCAGAAATTCTAATTGTTTGGGAACCCTAACTCAATCCTCTCCAACTTTGATGCAGACCCTGACAACTGATTCGGACCGGAAGCTTCCCCGGACAGTCAATCATTGTTGTGTGTCGGCGTAAACAGATTTTGGCCGAGAGATACATACCGCGGTAAGGAAAATGGTCGAGAATCTTAATCCGCGGTAAGCTTTTTAGCCGATAAAATCTCATCCTGCTCGGCATAAATCTTCACCCCATAAGCTTTCACCCGATGCTGGTTTTAGCCGAGAAAATTCCATCCGATAACACTTTGGCCGATTAAACTTCACCCGATAGTGATTTTGGCCGAGAAAACTTGCCGGGTTGGATTTTTAGCCGCGAAAAAGCTTCCTTCAGTACACAACTTGGCCAATAAACACCTTTAGGCAGTTTTCACCATTTCTGACCCATTTCTCCACCTTTCCATTGCTGATTACACCTCTTCTGCTCCAAAGAGCTCCAAAAGTACCTGATAATGACTCCAAACCATGCAAAAACTCATTGGGACCTAATGCAACCCCTAAGGTCTAAAACAATACTTAAAGACCTAAAATGCATAATATGATTTGGACTCTAAAATGCAACATAAATGATGCAAATTATGAACATATCAATCGCGTCATCCCCGTCCTCTTGAAAAGGATTTGACCTCAAATCTTGATCATTTGCAAAAAATGGAACTAAATCAAAAACATTGAAACTTGAACTCACATTATACTTACCTTGCAGGTCAAGTTGATAAGAATTTTCGCTGATTCTTCTTATGACTTTGAAAGGACCATCGATCCTTGGCATGGGTTTGGACATTTATTTTATCTGAAAATCTTTCTTTCCTTAAGTGAACCCATACTTGATCTCCTTCTTTAAAGATATCCTCTCGTCGGTTTTTATTTGCTTTTCGGACATATATACTACTTTGTCTTCTCCTCAATGTTTTCCCTGGCTTTCTGATGGATCTGTTTAATAACTTCAGCCCTTTTCTTGCCATCCATTCTTATTATTTCACTCAAAGGAAAAGGAGTTAGATCCAACAGATATAAGGAATTAAATCCATACACAATTTGAAATGGAGAGAAATTAGAAGTAGAATGCATGGAGTGATTATATGCAACCTCAACGTGAGGTAGAGAAGTGTAGATTTTTCTTGAGATTATAAGACTTAAGATTTTTCTTGATTAATGCTCGCAGAAGTGTAGATAGAGTTATATAAACTACTTCAGTTTGCCCATTGGTTTGTGGGTGGCAAGTAGTCGAAAACACAAGCTTTGTTCCTAGTCTAGACCACAATGTTTTCCAAAAGCAACTTAGGAACTTAGTGTCTCTATCTGATACAATAAACCTAGGCATGCCATGTAATCGAACAATCTATTTAAAGAATAGGCTCGCTATATGAGATGCATCATCAGTTTTGTTGCAAGCAATAAAGTGTGCCAGCTTAGAGAATCTATCTATAACAACAAAGATTGAATCTTTACCTGTTATAGTCCTAGGCAATCCAAGAACCTTACTAATTTTTATGCCGATCTGATCTGATTTGACCAACCTATTATCTCTCACAGCAGAACACGTCGGATCAGCCTTCTAGATTGATGTAGTGCCTTCTCAAGCTTGACTCCGGCAGGGCTTCACCGCTATGATCTCTCTGTCTTCTCTCTGCCACAAGCTCCATTTATTTATAGAGTGGAAGAGATAACCTTATGTCTGATCGCAGAAAATCGGAATTGTCCTTAATGAGATTCTTGAAATGTCACACTATTCATGCCTACAATATATATTTTTGTTAGATTTAAAAATTCAAACCATGGTAGATGAGAAATAAAATATATGTTTTTAATAGTATTTAAAATTAAATTAGTTACTAATATAAAATTAACGTAATATATCAAATAAATAAGATAAAAATATTTGGTTAGAAAAAAATAATATAAAATTGTATAGACTGTTTAGATTGGTAAGTTTGGTGGAAAGAGCATTTTCATCCAATTGGTGGCAAAATTTCCAAAAAACTAAATACCAAATCTTCATGGCAATATTTTTAACACATATTGGCTATTTGGATATACACTTACTGAATCCTTTTTTAAAAGTATATTAAAAATTTAATATTAAATTATGACAGAAAAAACGTTTGGGCTCTATGCCATGGCCTATTCGGGCTATGCCATGGGCCGGTCATGATGGAATATGCCAATAAGAAAATAAACCGAAAAGCTAAGTAACGGATCTTCTGGGCTTGGTCAAGGCCAGATCTCAATCTCAGTAGTCTCCTCGTTTCTTCCTTTTTCAAGAAAATAAATAATTTATAGAAAGTGGAGGATCCGTCGGTTTAGCATCTTTCTCTCCTCCTTTTAATTATAATTCATCCTCAAGGTAACATCGATTTCTATGAGATTCTGATCTGATTAGCCATGGACAAAGGCATAGGTCTTTACCCACTTCATCATTGCAAAACTATTCACCTGGTTCGTACAAATTGATCCATAGATATGTGGTTCAAATTCTCTTGACAAGTTTTCTGATGTGTTTTATTTTGTTTGTTTATATAAAGGTGAGACATGCGCAGGGGATTCATAATGTGGCTGGAGAAAAAGACCATAGTGCTTACTCTTCTGAGAACTATTTTGATGCTCATCTGACCCCTCTTGGTTGGCAACAGGTATATCTCTGTTCTGATCTTAATTTTAGTGCTCTAGTACGATGCTGATCATCATCACTATCTATGGCAGGTGGATAATCTACGGAACCATGTTTTAGAAACTCAACTTTTAAACAAGATTGAACTTGTCATTGTTTCCCCTTTGCTTCGGTAAACGTTTCTTATTCCCCAAATGTTTAACTACAACCTACAAAAGCAAACGAAATTAAGGAGAATTTCATTTCCATTTACATTTTGCAAACATAATATATAAAAATATTAGTGTTTTGTTTCCTTTTTTGTCATAATTATTTATCTACTGTAGTTCATATTAGGAACACAATTAAATGGACAATTAGAACGGATAATTTTACCCATTCACAAATATCCATGACAAATGTGATTTATATCTTTAAGTTTTTTTTTTGTTTTTTTTTTTTTTTTTTTGTCGACATATCTTTAAGTTTTGTCTCCACAAACAAGTGTTTGAAACAATTGTAGCAACTTTAACAATGTTACAATTTTGTGCTGAAAAAGTTTATAAGATCTTTTGCTTTGGGGTTATATAGCAACTGAAACTACTAACAATGTTACAATTTTACGACCGTTTCAAATGTAGAACGATTCAAACAGCTGTTGGTGCTTTTGGAGGCGAAGAAGATACTAATGGAGCGGATGCAACACCGCTAATGATAGTCAACGCTGGGAGCAGTCACCGTCCTGCGATTTCAAGCTTAAATAGCCCACCTTTTCTAGCTGTTGAGCTATGCAGAGAAACTATGGTACATAACTAATTATGGAGTTAGTAATAAGCTAAGATCGATAAATATTTTAAAGTTTTTTTTATGAACACAGGGTGATCATCCTTGTGATAGGCGAAGAAGTGTCACAGAGTACAAGGCTTTGTTTCCTGCAATCGATTTCTCAACTGTAAGAACACCATATGGGTTACATATCAATATCTCTACGGATGCCTTTTTTGTGTCGCCATAATGTTAGAAAGATTCTTATGGTTGCTTCTATGGTATTAGATTGAAAGCGACAAGGATGTTTTGTGGAAGCCGAGTCCAAGAGAGAGCCTGAAAGAAGTTGCAGCTAGAGGTATAGAGTTCATCAACTGGTGAGATCCATTGGATCCTGAATACATTTTAGTTCTTGTTTAGTTACTAATTTACCATTGGTTTAAAAACTCTAAGCCATTTGCTTTTTGAAGGCTATGGACGAGGAAAGAAACGGAGATTGCAATTGTATCTCACAGTGGCTTCTTGCATGGTGTCTTGAGCTCTTTCGGAAAGGATTGTATCGATGAAATAAAGGAAGAATTGTCTATACAGTAAGAGAGCTTAAAACAAAAACCTTGTGTAACTTCAAAAATTGCAAACACTGTTTACTAATGAAACTCTGAAACATTTTTCAGCTTCAACAATTGCGAGCTTCGTTCAATGGTTATCGTGGATCAAGGGTAAGAAAATGGCAATAAATTGTGGTAGAATAGATGTAATATTTGAAAATGTACTTGTGCTGTTGGGTGTGTAGGAAGACAGGGACTGATTTTGCAGAGGCCACAAACTATCCTGGGAAGATTCCTCAAGGACTTGATCTTGCAAGCGGCTAATGGCTCCATTGGACTAGAAAATGGCAGTTTTTATTGATGAACGGAAGTGAGATTTTAGTATTTATATCAGCTACTACGTTAATTTACTGATTAATATTATTGTTCTGTCTGAAAAGAAAGACATCTCATCTCAAATCAATTTTTATATTAGAAAATATAGAACATGTATCAGACCGTGGGGATGGCATCTGCTCAAACCATTTGTTATTTAACAAATCTTACAAGGCATCTGCTCAAATAGCATGAGCCTGAATGATAAGTAGAAGCGGAAACTATGAGAAAGAATTCTACATCATTGTATTTGACATCTGAAAACCAGCAAATCGGTTCCTTTAAAAAACCAACATTTAGCTTAAATTTACCTAGTTCCAAATTATACTAGATCCCACCAAAAAAGTGGAAAATAAGCCTAATTTCATCAGAAACTGTTCCTTTAGAAAAGAGAGAGGAAAACTTTAGAGGAAAAATGTCTAATTCTACTTATAGTTTTTTCTATTTATCATTATTCCTCTCATTTCTCTCACTCACCACCATTTGCACCATTAAACTAAACTGAAAAAATTAGCGGTAAAGATATCAACCAACCGAGCCAAAAATAAAAATCACCAAACAAAAATCAAAATTTTTCCTCGCGGTTTCTAGTAAACCTTTAATTCCCATCATTGTGTATCAAGCCTTGAGAGATGAAAAGTGGAAAACTGCGATGTTTTTGGACTATACTATTGTAGCTCAGAATGGTACTTTTGATTTGGTTCCAACTTCACTGAATCAAAATGTTATTCTTACAAAGTGAACTTTACTCTAAAGTATCTTCCTAATGGTGACCTTGACAGGTATAATGTAAGGCTGGTGGCACGATTATTTAGAGACTTATAGCCCAGTAATCAAATTGACAACGGTGTGATTGGTTCTAGAACATGTTCGTTGCTTATAGAATATAAGGCAGCTAGATGTGAATAATGTGTTTCTTTAGTGAACAGAACCGACGAGGTTTATGTAACATTCCTATCTCGGGTCTCAAGAGAGAACCAAAAATCAGGCATGTTAGCTCGGCAGACTAACCTCCAATGGTTAAGTCTCCCGGTTTGGCTTCATTGGTGAGCACATAAAATCGCCAGGAGTCACAATCAAAAATATAAAACATTTCTGATCTTGCTAAACTAAAAGGAACAAGGGAAGAGGAGGAGGTGAGTAATGGGCATTACTCAGTGAGGATGAGTCTTAATGAGACTCACAGTTCACTTCCAAGCAATTACACGAGTTAACTATTATAAAAGTCTAATCATAAAACAAGCACACACAATTGGGATCCACACAAACAATTCACTTTGATCCCCATTTCACCACAACACAAGCTATGACTCCACCTCCCAAAAGGCTGTGACTCGTGAACACTTCACTTACTCGACACCCGACCCCACCTTCCCGAAGGACCAGACGAATCGGCCTTCTTGAGGTAACCTCCGGGCTTGAGAACTGATGACGCCTATAGACATATATCTCAGCCCCAGCAAACAATATTTGCACCACAGAGATTGCCTATGATGGACACCTATCAGTTCTAACACATTACTCCACACAATACCGGTTTACAACTTCATCATTCTCATCATTCATCATTCTCGTCATTCATCATTCTCATTATTCTCATCAATCTAGATTCAAGACTGTCACTCACTCAGGATTCAACCAATTTATATGAATTGGAATCTAGAGATCACAATACATATAACTCAATCACCATGTTTTAGGGTTTCGAAGATCTCATGTCAATATTCCAAAACATGTGAATCAAGCAACAAACAGCATAATTCATAAACCCTAATATCAGATCTAACAACAGATATAAAGAGATATTTATAATGGTATATATAATAGAATTGGAAAACAAACCATAAATCTAAACAGATCAATTAGCTTGCTTAGCAGAAAAGAGTTTTGATTTAAGAAAAGACTAATTAAAACACGCTTTTGAAAGAGAGTGAAGGACAAGAAGTCCTCACCTTGGTACATATGGAGGAGATAGAAAGGAGGAAATCTCATCACCAGAATCCATAGAAGATTTCGGCGAAATAGGAGGAAAGATATCTCGAGGTGGTTAGGGTTTCACGGAAAGGAGAGAGAAAGACGCAGCAAGGGAAGAGAGACATAGATACACAAAGAAGAGAAAAAAGCTAAGGTTTATTAGAAAAGAGAGATTAAATAAGAATGCATTACCTTTTGAGACACTTTTAGAGATTTAATGTCCACTATAGACATTTTTAAGTTTTAATATCCACTAAAGATACTTTTGTCAGTTTTGCAAAAAAAAAATCTTTAAAAAACCCTTTTCATCAACACATAATTACTTATCCTGATTTTCTTTTTATTTATTATTACAATAATATCACACATTCCAATTGTTTTGTTTTCTTTATTTTTCTCTTATTATAAAATAATCGAACAATCATTTTTACAATTTGAATAATAATTTTTTTCTTTTATACATTGATACCCATTGTTTTGTATACGTAGATACAATTATATGGATACACATGCATATCCACGTGCATATAGTATCGTCTATCAATATAACACATGCGTATCTATATAGTTGCGTAAACGTGGACGCAATTATATGGATACACATGCGTATCATGTCAATATAGCATACGTGGATATATATATCTATATGAATACACATGAGATGAATAAATAAAAGAACAGAGTTTGAAGATAAAGTGGAAAGAAGAGAGAGAAAAAGGTAAAAAGTAACTAGAAATTGGAGAAAGGGGTGTAATGGTAAAAACAAGTCAATACAGTAGGGAAAAGTAGGAGATAAGTGTACCAAAACACTTTAGTGTCTATAGTGGATATAAAACACTTAAAAAAAATTTTTATAATGGTACTTATCTCTTGAAATAATGAGATAGATATTATAGATGAATTATTTGTTAGAAAGAAAAAAATTATCAGAAATAAAAATACAAGATATCTGAAAAAGATTACGAGAATAAGAATAAAAAGATAATCTTTTGGTTGCAAATAAAATAAAAAGGAAATCTCTGTGTGAATATTCCGGAGGATAATTAAGTCAACTTAACCAGAAATTAAAAGTAAAAAAATACTGATTTTTCTAGACCGAAAATCAGAATATCACAGTCTTTCTTCCTTGAAGATGATTCGTCCCCAAATCATTGGGAAGAAAACTGTGAAAACAAATGAAAAGCTTAAGATCAAATGAAAGGAAAATGTCTGAACACCATGAATGAGTAGAACGCCAATGCTAGAAACACTAATGCCGAAAATGCTATCACCAAAGCCAAAATGTTGAAGTGGAAACACCAAGGTCGAATATGCCGAGTTTGATTTTCATACCAGATGAAAGTTAGTTTTAGGAACATAGAGTGGTGGTAGACAGAATCTTGAAAGAGAGAGAGAGAGTTCAAGGGATGTTGCGAAAAAAATAATAAATGAAAACCGAAACTTCTTTTTATTGATGTAAGGAGTATAACTTTATTAGAAAGGGCAAAAAGCCAGAATTGAAATCCAAAACTTTTTTTTTATTGAAAAAGCTTAGATGCAACATGATTTTTTTTTCTACTCCTTATGAAAACAATTTTCTAATCAATTCGCATATTTTCTGACGGATCAGTTTTAACTTCACAGTCATATGACTGGGGAGGAGGGAAGGCCCTTGACGGAGTTGCGCAGAACTTTACACAATCCGTCACCACGTAAAATCCTCTGAGACAGAGTGTAGCCTTGATGTCATTTCGAATTCCTTGGAAGAACATCTTGACCATTAGTGTGAATTCCTATTGGTACTCAAGCTCACTCCGGTCTCTTTGGATTATCTCCTCTAGATCAGCATAGCTTTGTATCTCCACTCTGTCTTGAACTTCACGTTTTAGCCCACTCAAGAACCTAGCAATGGTTGCTTCTTCATCTTCTTCAATACCAGCCTTGATCATCAAAGATTCCATTTCTTGAAAATAATCTTTTACACTGCCATTTCCTTGAGTCAAGTGCCTTAGCTTCTGGTGGAGCTCCCTATGATACGGACTAGGGACAAAGCGTTTCCTCATGAGTGCTTTCAACTCTTCCCAAGTATCACTAGGCGGATCTCTATTGCGTTTTCGGTTTGTTGTGATCTGATCCCACCAGTTAATAGCAATGCCATAAAACTTGTAGCAGCTACCTTCACTGATGCGATTCTCAATAGAATCCTCTCCCTAGATCACACTCAAACACTGGATTGGAACTGATAATCCTTGCAAACACAAAAGTTTCAAGGCGTGCGGACTTGATAAGACTCCAAAGGTTGCGGAAAGACCTTTGATGAATTTGGTTTGATTTTCCTCACTGGATATGACTCACAAGTCAAAGAGAACCGAGGTTCTTGAAGGATATTAAACACCAACAAGAGGTTTGATCTTAACTTAGAAAGAGATTTTTGATCAAAGATAAGATGGTTTCTCAAATGATATTACAAGAGAATATAAAGAAGCAGAAGAGAGTCTCGGCCAAAGCAATAAACATGTCTGAAAAATTACAAGTGCAAGCTGTCTAAGTTGGAATTCAAATGCTTCCATACGCTCCTCCTCATGGCCGACTCTTTTGGGCTGGACTTAGTGGACTTAGATGCTTAAGTGATCCAACTCTGCCTCATTAAAAACCCTTCACTAGAAAACCAATTGGAACAAAACTAATGATGGGGAAAAAGAGTATAAAGTTGGATCACAAGTCTACTAAGTATCTCAGACTTGGATCACAACAAGAGTGTTTGAATTATACTCTTTTCCCTTTGAAATTGGTTGTATGATGATGTTGTTAACGGCTTCTTTGAGTCTCCTAGACTTGGCTCAAGTCATTGGGCCGTTTGCTACTTGCAATGCTTCCTCAGGTTCAAGCTCTTTAGCTACAAGTTCCTTGTCTCCAAGCTCTGGTTCAAGTAAGCTTTCCATGATCGCATCATCCCCCTCCTCTTGAAAAGGATTTGAACTCAAATCTGGATCATCTGCAAATAAGGAACTAAATCAGAAACATAGAAACTTGAACTCACATTATACTTGCCTTGCAGGTTGAGTTGATAAGCATTGTCGCCAATTCTCCTTATGACTTTAAAGGGACCATCGATCCTAGGCATGAGTTTAGACTTCCTCTCAGCTGGGAATCTTTCTTTCCTAAGATGAACCCATACTTGATCTCCTTCTTCAAAAATAACCTCTTGTTGGTTCTTATTTGCTTTGTGGACATACTGCTTTGTATTTTCCTCAATGTTTTCCCTTGCTTTCTGATGGATCTGTTTAATAACTTCAGCTCTTGTGTTGCCATCCAGGTTTGTTCTTTCACTTAAAGACAAAAGGGTTAGATCCAATGGCGATAAGGGATTAAAACCATACACAATTTGGAATGGGGAGAATTTCGAAGCAGAATGCATGGAGTGATTATATGCAAACTCAACATGACGCAAACAATCTTCCCAAGACTTAAGATTATTTTTAACTAATGCACGCAATAGTGTGGATAAAGTTCTATTAACTACCTCAGTTTACCCATCAGTTTGTGGATGACAAGTAGTTGAAAACACAAGCTTCATTCCTAGTCTAGACCATAAGGTTTTCCAAAAAAATCTTAGAAACTTAGTGTCTCTATCTTAAACAATAGACTTAGGCATTCCATGCAAGGAAACAACTTCTTTAAAGAACAAACTAGCAATATGCGAAGCATCATCAGTTTTGTTGCAAGCAATGAAGTGTGCCATCTTAGAGAATCTATCTACAACGACAAAGATAGAATCTCTTCCTGTTCTAGTCCTAGGAAAACCAAGAACAAAATCCATAGAAATGTCAACCCAAGGATGCTCAGGAATAGGTAAAGGAGTCTACAAACCGTGCGGTTGAAATTTGGATTTTGCTTCTTTACAAGTTACACATCAGCACAGATTCTCTCAACATCTCTCTTCATATGGGGCCAATAGAAGTGATCTTACATGATTTTCAGGGTTTTGGTGACACCAAAATGCCCCATGAGTCCGCCACCATGAGCTTCCCTAACTAACAAATCTCGGATAGAACAGTTAGAAATGCAAAGCCGGTTATCAGAGAAGAGGAACCCGTCTTGTCTAAAATAATGATCTTTAGCAAACTTTTCACAAGACTGATAAACTTCTTTGAACTCAGGATCAGACGCATACATATATTTAAGTTGTTCAAAACCTAAGAGCTTTGCATCAAGAGTGGAAAGTAAAACATACCTGCGAGACAACGCATCGGCTACAACATTGTCTTTACCTTGTTTGTATTTGATGACATATGGGAATGTCTCGATGAACTCTACCCACCTGGCATGTCGTTTGTTGAGTTTATGTTGCCCTTTGAGATACTTGAGGGACTCATGATCAGTATGAATACCAAAATATTTGGGCCAAAGATAATGTTGCCATGTTTGTAAAGCTCGGACCAATGCATAAAGTTCCTTGTCATAAGTGGGGTTATTCCAAGTAGCACCTCCGAGTTTCTCACTGAAGAAGGCTATTGGCTTCTTATTCTGCAGCAAAACAGCACCAATTCCTATTCCAGAGGCATCACATTCGATTTCAAAATTTTTAAGAAAATCAGGAAGAACTTAGAGGGGAGCATTGGTTAGCTTATCCTTTAAGGTCTGGAATGCCCCCTTTTGTGCTTGTTCTCACTTGAACCCTACGTCTTTCTTGATGATCTCTGTCAGGGGAGCAGCCAGAGTGCTGAAATCCTTCACAAACCTCCTATAGAATCCGGCTAAACCGTGGAAACTCCTTACTTCACCAACGGTTTTTGGTCTTGGCCATTCTCTAATGGCTTTCACCTTTTCTTCATCTACTTTAATTCCCCCTGCATTCACAACAAAACCTAGAAACACAAGACTATCGGTGCAAAATGTGCATTTCTTGAAATTAGCAAATATGTTTTCCTTCCTATGAACATCTAGAACCGATTTTAAATGCATGATATGATCTTCTAGACTTTTGCTATAAACCAGAATGTCATCAAAATAGAACTACAAATACACTCATGAATTCTCTAAGAACATGATTCATCAGTCTCATGAAGGTAATTGGTGCATTTGTTAGATAAAATGGCATTACTAACTATTCATATAAACCATGCTTTGTTTTAAATCTCCTTCTTATGGCATTCATCTCCTTCTTTCATCCTAATCTGATGATAACCGCTTTTAAGATCTATCTTAGAAAATATACTAGAACCATGCAACTCATCAAGCATATCATCAATTCTAGGGATAGGATGTCTATACTTAACCGTGATGTTGTTAATTGCTCGAAAATCAACACATATACGCCAGCTTCCATCCTTCTTTGGTACTAGGAGCACTGGAACAACACAAGGACTCATGCTTTCCTGGATGTGACCCTTCTCTATAAGTTCATTGACCTGTCTTTGAAGTTCTTTGGTTTCTATAGGGTTAGTTCGATAAGCAAGGCGGTTTGGTAATGAGGCTCCAGGCACAAAGTCTATCTGGTGCTCTATGCCTCGCACTGGTGGTAATTCCTTTGGTTGGTCTTCTGGAAATACATCTTTATAATCCTGCAAAAGTCCTGTCATCTCACTCCGTAATACCGGTATAGGTTAGTCATACTCGCAAGACAATCTTTAAAAACAAATAGCAAAACCGACTGCTTAGTAGATAAAGCTCTTTTAACATCACCAGCCTTGAGAAAGAAGTTTGTGGATTTGGCCGATGGTTTTTCCTTCTGTTTGAGCTGAACCTGGTCTTGGAAAACCTCCTGAGGCGTCAAAGGAACCAAAGTTGTTTTCTGGCCTTTGAACACAAATGAATGATTGTTGGTGAACCCATCGTGTATCACCCTTCTATCTGATTGCCATGGTCAGGAGGATATGACCAGCCTCCATTGGTAATACATCA
The DNA here is from genome assembly GCF_000478725.1 of Eutrema salsugineum. Taxonomy (NCBI): domain Eukaryota; kingdom Viridiplantae; phylum Streptophyta; class Magnoliopsida; order Brassicales; family Brassicaceae; genus Eutrema; species Eutrema salsugineum. The sequence goes on along the minus strand of NW_006256829.1, from coordinate 19,480,079 downwards.
CACAGAACCTCATAAAGAGTTTTTTGCTATTGTTGTTGTTGTCCCCTTTCTCTTCATTCATTGTGACCTGAAAAACAAAGCAGAAAACAAAACCACTAACTAGTTTTTGCAATATATGAAAATGCAAGAGTGACTCTTTGTGTGCCACACAAAATCAAAATTCCTATAATATGATTGGTTGATTTTTAAACAAACACAGAGATGGCCGATGATGAAATATGATCATGGAAGTTGAAGAGACAAAATGATAACATATGATTTTTGATACACAACAGGTGAAGAACACTTAGATTTTTGCGAAAGTGATGCAAACTAAACAGATCTAAAGAAAAAAAATATTTTTTATGGGTTTTCTTTTCCTGCAGAGAACAAAAACAAAAATAGAAGATGAACAGATGCAGACACGAATTTAAAAAGATAAATAGATGCGGACACGAGATTAAGAAGATGAATAGATGAGAAAGGATAGAGAATACCAAAGAAGCTTCTAAGTGTGATCTGATACCACTTGATGTGATCCTCCCAAGGATTGGTACAAAGAAGCTTGTAAGTGATAAGTAAGAGTTTTAAGGCTCTTAATGGGTTATCAATCCCTCTATAGTTGCAGTATAGAAGGTATCAATCCATATTAGGTGAGATTAAGCACTAGTCAATGCAAGTTTCCACTTAATTCAAGCAAGATGAACTGTTTTTGGTTTTAAACAAGTAACAAAGGTAAACAAGAAAGCTAAAACAAGACTAAACAAGATTAATATGCAAACTAAGCAAGCAAAGACACTAAACGATGATGATGAATATGATATGATGAAGTATAGAGCTCTAGATATGATAGTTGGCTAGGGTGCTTTCAGGATTTAACTAAGCAGCTAATGAACAAGGTGATAAATGATCTAAGAAGCTCAGGATTCAATACAAGTTCCAATCTTTCTCAACCATCAAAACACAATCTCAAACATAGTTCATACCCAATCATCATTAGAGAAACAAATGAAAGAAATGCATTAGAAACCAATCCTGATATACCATCTAAGCTCAAAACACCATTCCCATGTGAATCAAGACTCTTGAATTAGCTTGGTTCAAGCATTTCATCAAACACTTTTGGTGTATGAAATGCTTATGATCTAGACCCAAGTGATTATCAGGGATCTAGCCTTAGAACAGCTAAACAAGAAAAAAGATGCATGAATCTGGTCCTAAGCTAGCTTAATCAAACCCCTTAAGCACCCTAACCTACATATCTAGAACTTAATTGAGGTGACTACTCACTAATCATGATTATCTCCCTTGATCCTTTGCAAGATGGGTAGATAAGAATGATTAGATGATGAGAAATGATAGAAGATGGATAGATGATGATGAAATGATGATTGAAAGATAATTAAAGCTCTCAAACTCTTTTGATTTAAGAAGAAATGGAGATATCTCTCTTCAAGGAGTTCTTAACACAAAATAGGCAAAACGCTTAAGGGAAAAATGAGATTCTCCTAAGGGTAAAACACTAAAAAGCATTTATACTAGTTCCCTAATCTCCGGGTCAACCCGGGACAAACCAGGTGTTGACCTAGAAAGAAAACTCTTAAAAACGCGAACACTACTACACCAGGATGCATTTGTCCGGTGCTCTCGCCGATGTTGTGATGTCTTGAAGCTTGTCTTGGGCGTGTGAGCTGACACCGAGATCCATATGACCGGTGTTGATCTCGGTGTTGTGGATAAAACTTGGACAATGGAGCTAGCACCGGGATGAATCTAGCCGATGTTGAGGCCGGTGTAAAATGAGCAGAACTTCTGTGAGATTTACACCAGAGAGCACACCTAGATGAATCTGCTCGGTGTGAATAGTGAAGAGGATTGGTGCAAGGCTCAACCTACTTCGTGCTAGGATATCTCGGTGTGGACCTCGGTGTCAGGGTCAAAGTATGAAATCCTCAAAGTATGTCCAACACCGCGAGGCCAGTCTTCCTAGCGGTGCCAGGAATCTCTCCGCACTTAAACCATTAAAACTTTCTGCTCAGTACTCAGAATCCCAATCTTCAAACTCCAGGTGAAAGACAGCACTCAGCTCCAATTTTAGTGAAGGGACCATCTGTATCTGAGGAGAGGAAGGTCTCCCGGACAGTCGATCTTTGAAGTGCACCAGAATGCTCTGGAAAAGGTCTCAGAACCCATGTTCTCTCCGATTGCGTTATCTCCCAGCTCAGAGCTCCAAATCTGATTATATAAAGCTTTCCAGAAATAAGACTAAAAGTTCTTGAATTTTGATGCAGTCCCCAGAAACTGAATCGGTCTGGAAGGGCATCGTCTTGCGTAATCTTTGAAGAAAATCGGATCGGTCTGGAATGGAAGCGAGACATGTATGTCTTCTGTTGGCCATAACTCCCAGCTCACTACTTCGAATCTACTAATTTCAACTGTTATGGAACCATGACTCAATGCTCTACAACTTTTCTGAATACCTTGGAAGCTGAATCGGACGGAAAGGTTCCCCGGACGAGTGATCTTTGAGATGTATTGGCACAACAGGTTTTAGCCAAGGGCTCATGTACTGTGCGATAGTTTTAGCCGATAAATGGTTGCTGCAGTAAAACTATTAGCCGATAAAAACTCAACTCTCTCGGCCTAAATTTTTAGCCGATAATCTCCTCGGCCGGTACAACATTTGGCCGAGAAAGATCACCCGGTAAACGTTTTTGGCCGAGAACCTGTTGCTTGCAGTACATGGCTTTGCCGATAGGTTCCAAAACACCATGTCCACCATTTCTGATCCTCCAAACTCCATTTCCTGACCTGGTTTCACTTCTTCCACTCCAAAAGCCTCCAAAGTACCTCTTTAAAGACTCCAAACCATGCAAAGACTCACTTGGACCTAATGCAACCTTCTAAGTCCTAAAACAATGCATAAAGACCCAAAATGCATGAAATAAGACATGATTTGGAATAAAATATGCAAGCTAGATGATGCATTTTATGAACATATCAGTAAGGCATCGAATAGAGACAGAAGTTTGCAAAATAGACTTATGTTTGAAGAGATGAATAGATCAGGTTGTTAAAGATGCTGCACAAGCAGTAAATCACTCTCAAGATAAGACAAATATCTGTTTGAGAAGAGAGATGATAAAGTTGCTGCACAAGCAACGAATCACTCTCAAGAGATAAGAGAATTTCATCCAGTTTTGATAAGAGAAGAAAATTTTATTTGATAAAATTTTGATGATCCAATACAGGATAAGTGACAAAGAATAACACAAAGAGCTTAAATAGAAAAAACAGAACACATGCATGAAGAGCATTAACTCTTCTCGAAAATAAGCAAAAGAAATAACTAGAGTTTGAAATTTAAACTAAGAACCCTTGATCTTTTTTACTCCACGAAATGGGCTTGCTGGGCTTGAGGAAGATCACAAAAATGGGTCAATGATATTGTGAATCATTTGACCTCTTTAAAAACCTTTGTTTGGAAAATCCATTGTGAAAAAAACAAACCAAGGGAAAAAGAGTACATAAATGATTCACAAACCCATAAAGTGATTTTTTTTTTGGGCCTGAATCATAACCAGCGTGGTTAGATGTGTCTTTGAATGGTGGTGGTGTTGGCTTTGTTTGAGTTTCACACTAATGCTTTCAATTTAGTAGCATTAACTCTTTTCCTTGCAAACAAGTCTCCCTCAGCTATTAGCTGCTCCTTGGTTCCTTGCTTTGGTTCAAGCTCTCCTTTCTTGGTGTTACTCAGGATCACATCATTTCGCTAAATCTCCACGTCCTAAGGAAAAAGAAGAAGTTTTGGAAGTTATGAAGTGTCTGTATCAAATAATGATTTAACTTGGATTGCAACAATCGAATAAGTCACACACCACGTGCAGGGTGTCAAGTTTTACCCTAATAAGAATCAATAAGCCGCAAGTGCACATCTGATCAATTGTAGTACTAAGGGATCTAATCCACAGGGAAGGAGAATTTTTTCCTGCAAAACCTTTTGAAAGAAATATGAAGTAAGGAAGTCTAGAACTGGTCGAACTTAAAAGGGAGTTTTTGGGTTGTCTCTAAAACGTAACTTCTAAGCTAAACGGGAAAAGGAAAAAAAAACTTAAGAAAAATTGCTGGAAAAACTAAAGAAGACATATTCTAAACTCGAACGAAAATCGGCTGGAATAAAGAAAATAAACTAATGACTAAAACTTGTATGAAATTGGAGAAAACTTATAAAGACGAGACGCTGGGTTTTCAGGGAAATTATCTACGTTGATGAACGATTCAAAACATTACTAAAAACTAATTTAAAAGATCCTAGCTAAAACTTTTAGAACTCGAGTCACGAACGTATGACTATGCCACCGTCATGGTCATAACTATCTCTCGCAACTTTGACCAGTAGGTTTCCACTCTGGCCCCGGAAAGGAAAATATTTTATCTTGCTTAAGACTCGTCAACATTCACAGATCACTCATAGGTAGGTTTCCACTCCTATGGTAGAATTGCTCTTCTCAAACTAGATCTGGCTCCTAATGAAAATTTTCGCAACACTACGAACCTAAATCAGACTATAGTTCATGACGCTACTCCCATGCATTAAAAATAAGTTTAGAAGAAAAAATTATAGGATTCGGCTTTAATAGCTAATGGAATCCTCATTGAACATATGTTGCTCCCATCAAAATCCCTTAGACCCAACAATAAAACTACTCAGACATCATTAAAGAAAGCAAAAACATTGTATTGAAAAGCTGAATAGAAATCGATATTGAAAAAGAAACAAAGAGGGTTCAAGAGATAGATCTCTATCTCCCTAAACCTAAAACAACTCTAAGAACTTAAAAGGAATTCTTAAACATAAAAAGCATAAATAAGTTGATACATGATATGACTTAGAGTTCTTAAAACATGTATTTATAGTGCTCAAGACATTTCTGGGCGTCACTTAGGATTTCTCTGAATGAAGGAATCGATTTGGGCTTGGAAATAGGCTTCAAGGCCGAACAAACTAATCTCCGCAGTCAGGATGAACGGGACCGGTGTAAACTGGGTGCTGGCTGCGATCAGGATTGCTTGCTGGCTGGTTGACGGAACATCTTGCTCTTTGCATAAATTTTTATTGAACCGTTGGATTGTCTTGATGTAAAATGTCCTGGAAAGCTGTTTGTTCCATCTTTAAGATCTCCAAGTTTGATCTGGATCAGACGGTGAGAAGATTTTCATTTAAGGGTGAACTTCTGACAGTTTGACTCTGAGCCAAAAAAACATAATAAAAGTATTTCAAAACGATCCATAAAAGTAGTCAAAGTATCAGCCATAAAAGAAAATGTGGAAAAAGATGAAGAAATAAAAATGTGTATCGGCCATTTTCTGTACTGCAGGTCACATTTCTTGGCCAAAAACACGTACCGTGGTACAGAACCCTCGACCAAATCGCGGTACATGGCTATCTGACATAATTTCTCAACCGCCAATACTCTTTAAAGATAGCCCAAGACAGAGCCTTTTCATTCCGATTTAGTCTCCGCATCTTCATTGAAGTTGTAGAGGATCGATCACTCTTTCTTACGGAGTTAGAATCAGCTGATTTGGTGCAGTGAGCAGAAAATTTAGCCGTTTGAAGATAAACCTGTCTCCCAGCTAATATCCTGACAAATCTGATGCGCCTCAAAGAACAATTGTACCGGAAGCCTTTCTCTCTCCGGATGCATATGGACTCTTCATCAAAGTTGCAAATCAAGTTTGTATGCGTTGTCATTGATCCTCTCAAGGACCATGAAGGGACCATCCACACGAGGCAATAACTTGGACTTTCTTTCTTCCAGAAACCACTCTTTTCTCAAATAGATCCACACCAGGTCGCCTGGTTCAAACACTCTTTTGTTCCGGCTCTTGTTAGCGTGCTTCTTGTACAGCTCCATTTTTCGTACAATGTTCTGCTTGGCCTTTTCATGCATCTGTTTAACAAACTTGGCTCTTTTCTTACCATCCATGCTTACATGCTCAGACAATGGTAAAGGCGTAAGATCAAGTGGAGTAAGTGGGTTAAAGCCATAGACCAATTGAAACGAAGAAAACAAAGTAGTAGAATGCACCGCATGATTATATGCAAACTCTATGTGAGGCCAACATTCTTCCCAAGTCCTAAGATTCTTTTTAATGACAGACCTCAGCAAAGCCGACAACGTCTTATTCACTACTTCGGTTTGTCCATCAGTTTGGGGGTGACAGGTGGTAGAAAAACATAACTTGGTACCTAATTTGGACCACAAGGTTTTCCAGAAGTAACTGAGAAACTTAGTGTCTCTGTCAGAGATTATGGTTCTAGGTACGCCATGCAATCTAACCACTTCCCTAAAGAACAAATCGGCTACATTGGATGCATCATCTGTTTTGTGACAAGGGATAAAATGGGCCATTTCTGAAAACCGGTCTACAACCACAAAGACTGAATCCCGACCCCTACTAGTTCTTGGTAAGCCTAAAACAAAGTCCATAGAAATATCCGTCCATGGTGAACTAGGAATAGGTAATGGCGTATACATACCTGGTGGCTGGCTTTTGGATTTCTCATACCTACATGTGACACACCGGCTGCAGATTCTTTCCTGGAAGTTGGATCAGAGGAGTAAGCTTCTTTTATCATCTCAAAACCAAGTATCTTTGCATCCAGAGTTGAGATTAGAGTATATCGCCGAGACAAGGCGTCGGCCACGATGTTATCCGTTCCCTTCTTGTATTAAATGACATATGGGAAGGTTTCAATAAACTCAACCCATCTCACGTGCCGCTTGTTCAACTTCTGTTGCCCCTTCAGATGCTTTAACGACTGATGATATGTGTGGATTACAAACTCTTTTGGCCATAGGTAATGCTGTCAGGTCTGTAAAGCACGAATGAGGGCATAGAGCTCGGTATCATACGTAGGGTAGTTTAGTGTGGCTCCACCCAACTTCTCACTGAAATAAGCTATTGGCCGCTTCTCTTGTGTCAAGACCGCGCCGATACCTACACCTGATGTATCACACTCAATTTCGAAAGTTTTAGCAAAATCAGGTAATGAGAGTAAGGGGGCATGAGTAAGCCTGTCTTTTAGGAGCTGGAAAGCTTCTTCCTGTGCCGTGTCCATTTTGAAGCCAACATCCTTCTTTATAACTTTGTTGAGTGGTGTGGCGAGTGTACTAAAGTCTTTAACAAACCACCCATAAAACCCGGATAAGCCGTGGAAGCTCCTAACCTCACCAATGGTCTTAGGGCTGGGAAAATCCCGAATCGCCTTGATCTTCTCTTCATCCACCTAGATTCCGTTAGCTCTACAACAAAGCCTAGAAAACAACGCTATCTGCACAGAATGTACACTTTTTCAAGTTACCATAGAGCCGTTCCTTCCTAAGTACCTCTAGGACTAACCGCAGATGCTCTAAATGGTCTACCAAGTTTTTGCTGTAAACTAAGATATCATCAAAGTATACGACAACAAAGACACCTATAAAAGACCGCAAGACGTGATTCATGAGCCGCATGAAAGTGCTAGGCACGTTGGTTAAACCAAAGGACATGACCAGCCATTCATATAGTCCGTGCTTTGTCTTGAAGGCCGTCTTCCATTCGTCTCCCTCCTTCAGTCTTATTTGGTGATAACCGCTTTTCAAGTCTATCTTAGAAAATAGACAAGAACCGTGAAGCTCATCAAGCATATCATCCAAACGGGGAATGGGATGTCGATACTTTACTGTTATGTTTTTTATAGATCGGCGATCAACACATACGCCATGAGCCATCCTTTTTGGGCACGAGCAGGACCGGGACCGCGCAGGGGCTCATGCTCTCCCAAATGTGTCATTTCTCCATGAGTTCCCCGACCAGTCTTTGTATGGTCTCGACAGGATTAGTTCGATACGCGGGTCGGTTTGGTGAAGAAGCACCGGGGGCGAGATCTATCTGGTGCTCAATCCCGCGAATGGGTGGTAGACTGCTGGGACTCTCTTCCAGGAAAACATCTTTAAACTCCTGCAAAATTTGTAAAACACTGCTCGGAAAATCCGGCTAAGGATCAGTAAGGCTAGCCAAAGCAGATTTAAACATAAGCAAAATGAACGGCTGCTTTGAGTGCACCGCGTGCTTAAGTTCACAAGGTCTCACAAAAAGGGTTTCTTTGCTCACGCGTGTTCTCTCATAGGCCTTTTCTTGGGGTTCTCTCAGGCTCTCCTTTTTAGTGGAAGTGTTTGGGGATTCACTCCCAATATTCTTCCCTTTGCTGCCTTGCTCAAGTTTCATTTGATCCATATAAACCTTTCGCGGTGATAATGGTACTAAGGTTATGTTTCAGCCATGATGCTCAAACGTGTGCTTATTGGTGAATCCGTCATGTTTGACCCTCTCGTCATACTGCCATGGTCGTCCCAGGAGTATATGACCTGCTTCCATAGGCAATACGTCGCACAAGACTTTATCTTCTTATCGGCCAATGGACAAGGGCAAAGATACTAGTTTGGTAACCTTTAGCTGTTTTTGGTTGTTTAACCAACGGAGGCTGTAGGGCTGAGGGTGCTTGTGTGTTTCCAGACCGAGCTTCTCCACCATAGTGGTACTAGCAACGTTCGTACAGCTCCCATAATCTATAATAAGGCTGCAAACCTTCCCAACACATGGCACCGTGTGTGGAACAGGTTCTCCCTCTGGTCTTCCTCCTTGACCGGTTCTTGTGCTAGTAGAACTCGCCCTGCAACAAGTGATTCTCCCTCGGCTGCATATTCCTCAGCATCTTCTTCATCATATATAGGTCCGGTGTCTTCTTCTCCCTCAGACACGATCTCACCTGAATCAAGAATCAACATTGCGCGCTGGTTAGGACACTTATTCACATAATGCCCTTTAGCTCGGCATTTAAAACACTCGATGTCTCGCGTTCTGGCCGGGGTAGCCTCGGCCTTTCCTCGGTAGTCGGCTGTGGAGAAACTTAGTTTGGGATCTAACTTAGGCTGAGTATCGGATTTCGCCGGATAGCTGGCTTTGTTTTCTCGGTAGGTTGGACGGGAGTTGGTTCCGTACGTTGGCCGAGAGGTTCCCTTCCTCTTGAGCTGTTGTTCCACCAATATTGCCTTGAGCAACATTTCAGGTAGGCTCGCATACTCTTGTAACTCCATCCTATCTTGTAGCTCCCGATTCAATCCACTCAGAAACCGAGCCATGGTTGCATCCGTCAATTTATCCACATCCACTTTTAACATAAGCCGCTCCATCTCTTGGAAATAATCTTCCACGTTTTTTGTTCCCTGAGTCAACCGTCGCAGCCTAGTGTGCAGCTCTCAGTTGTAGTGGGCTGGAACAAACCTGTGTCTCATTAGGGCTGCCATTGCGTTCTATGTAGCAATAGGTCGGAATCCGTTTCTTTTCCGGTTGGTCACCTCCTGGTCCCACCAGTCAACCGCGTAGCCGTGGAACTCGGTTGCAGCTAAGTTCATCTTCTTTTGTTCAGAGAAATTTTGACAGCCGAAGACCAACTCGATCTTCTTTTCCCATTCCAGGAAGGCACCAGGGTCGTTCTTCTCGTAGAACGGTGGAATTCGTAACTTCATCCCAGCGAGGTCATTGTCAGGTCCGCCTCGGTCACGGCCTGGATCGTTCTGCCCGTTCTTTTGGTATGGTTCCTCCTGATCTTGGTATGGTGGTAGATCGTCTCAAGACTCATCTTCTGAGTTTTGTCGGTTACGGGTCCGCTCACGCGGCTCTTGCATTCGGAACTGTCCACCTCGACCTCGGCGAGCACCTCGGTCAAGCCTATATCGGGGCCGGCTTGCTCCGGAGGTATGGCCGTCTGCATAGAAAGGATTTTTTAAGACCTCCTCCTGGTTCGTCTCGGTTTCGGTGACTACTTCGTTTCCCGTCGGACTGCTGTGGCTGCATCTCAAGCAGATCCATCCGCTGACTCATACGCTCCATCAACTCGGTGATTTAGTTTAGTTTAACATCCATGTCTTCGGGATTAACCCACCAAATATGGTTACCGTCACGAAAGGTGTAATAGTTCCACTCTCCGTCTGAGTCTGAAGGGCCCGATGACATAAAATTGTACCTCGCAAAATGAACAAACACGTTAGTAACAAAATTCCTCACTTGGTGTTTCTCTCTTGAATTCACTCACACTCGTAATGATCTCACTAACACTCAAGAGATTTCCCTCGGTTCTAATGGAACTGGTATCAAGACGAGGTGTAGTGCTCAAGAACAATTTCAAATAAAAGATCCCAAGCGATAGGATGGATAGAAAAGAGTTTTGTTTTCAACAGATCTCTCTTTCTTTCTTTTTTTTTAACTCTTCATTTTCTTTTTTTTTAAAAAAAAAATAGATCTGGACTTTTACAAAAGAAAGAAAGAGAAGTTGGAATTTGAAAAGACAAGGATAGATGATACCGCCTTTGACAAGTGTGTGGCTCTGATACCACTTGATACGAATCTCCTAAGACCAGACACACTTGGGTGATGGAGGTTGATAAATCCTTGGCTAGATCGGATGCATGGAGCAGATGTTAAGGCGGGCGAGTGGAAACTCCCGAATATCCCTAGGCCCAAACTCGCGGTGATCATCACAAACAAAGGGGGTGGCTGCACCAAGATAAGAATCCGCGGATCTAAGATGAACAGGCGTGAGAACAAGGTTCCCGAAAATCTTGATGCCCCTAGACCGACTTTAAATGAAAACTTAGGCTTGATGGATCGAAGGCTGCATTGAGTCCGATGAGAAGAACTCAATAAACCGAAGAAAAGATTCAAGAGGCTGTCCACCTTAGAATCGAAAATAGTTCTCAAAGAACAAAGAGAAAATCTTGAAAATTTTATTAAGGAAAAGTGAATGAGTTCCAAATGAGAGTACAAAGGCCATATATAGAAGGCGAAGTAGCTCAAGGGTTACTCTTAGGAAATTACAAAGAAAATAAATGCTAAAGACTAAAAACGTTGACTGACTCTTTGGTGGCCTTGAAATGACTCTTGGACTGCTCCACCGAAAATGGCTCTTAGACTACCGACCCATGAACCAGACCGTAAACAAACCTGGGTCGAGAGATGGGCAATGAACTTAACCTCGTTAAAACTCCATCCAGTAAATCCAGTGGGACAAACCCGGATGTAAGGAAAAAGAGTATTAAGCCATTACTCGGATCAGATTAGCTACAGCCTGCGTTCACAAGTACAGTCACTCCTTTGGGTAAGGCCGGGTCGTCTGGATAAATCTTGATCCCAAAAAATATGGCCTGGACCGCTCCTGCTAGCTTCTTTGTCTTGGAACGAGTCATTGGTCCTTTCGGTACAGTCAAGTGCTTTTCTGGAACCTCGTTTTCTGCATCTGGTCCATTCTCCGGGTCCATGATCGTATCACCAAGCTCCACTATATATATTTATTTGTGACCTAAAAACCAAAATATCTCTTCTTCTCTTTGTTTCCACTTCGTTTTATTTCCTTTTTGGTAAAAAAGACTTAAGCTTTGTATTGGCTTTAAACTTGTTTATCTCAATCAGAGTCTACAGTAAAACTTCTACAAATTAATTCTCGATAAATTAATAAGCCGGTCCCAAGTCGGGCCAATGTAAAAATTCATCAATTTCAATAAAATAATAAGATACTAAATTTTCTGAAAATCTCTTAATAAATATATAGTCCCAATAAAAACATAAATAATAATTATATAAAATTATGCAAATATATGTAATATAATATACTAAAATATGACTAATATGTTTGTTTTTACTTAAAAATGCAAACTCATTGAAACTCATTTCTTTACTTATTATATTAGTAGCTCTTATTTTTTGTTTTACAATATGCATTCAAAATTTGTAAAGATTTTTTATGTAATAATTGTTTTTCTTACCCGTAACTGATTCTGAATGTATTTTAGTATTGTCTTCAATTTGATTATCATAAATAATAAGGAAAGTAGCCACGATTTCTTAAAAAATTTTGAACTATAAACATGTATATTTTGATATGAGCAATTCAATATGCTATTAAGAACTATTCTATTGTGATAGGTATGATTATTAATCATAATTTCCATTAAGAAATTCGTTTAAATTCTTAAATATAATATTATTCAAAAGAAAATTTTAAAAGATTATAGACGAGAACCAAATTTTTTTATAAATTAATATAACAATAAATTAATAAAATATTATGGTCCCAACTTTATTAAGTAATAGAGGTTTTACTGTATTTATTATTATGTTTTATCTTTTATAATCATTAACCATGCTTAACATCACTTTTTGCAAAAGATCAAGTGTGTTAAGTATGATTAGTGAGTAGTCTTTTATTAAGCTTCTAGGTGTGTAGATTAAGGTGTTTAGATGCTTAGTTCATAATGTTTAGGTGTTAGATTCTCATTTTCTTTTCTTAGTTAGCTGCTCTTAATTCTAGATCTCTCATTATATGCTTGATCTAGACGTAAGACATATCTTCACCCACAAGGTGTTTGATGAAATGTCTGAAAGAGCTAACTAAAGGGTTTATGTTTTAAATGCCATGAGAATGCATGTTTGAAGTATAAATGACATATTAGAAATGTATATTAATGCATCCTGATCATCGTTATACTAATGGAAATTAGGTATAAATGCTGATTAATTGTGATAATTGTCTTGAGAAAGAATTGATCTTGATTTAGAGTTCTAAGTTATTAGAAATTGAGATCATGTGATGCCTGTTATATCTTTCTGTGTAAGATTCAGTCTTTCTTAGCTCATTGATCTGATGTTTAAGAGGTTGTTTGGTCATTTTAGATATTGAACCTCATGGTTGTCAATTGCCTTTTTTTCACTAACAAGAATCAGTCTTGATTAGGTAATTATCAAAGAGATTATTGTCATGGGAATGAATTAATCTAATTTGGAGATCTAGACTTAGTGTCTCATTTTTTTACTTAGCATCATGAATTAGCATGAAGGCACCCTGATCAATTTTCACATCTAGAGGCTTAGCTTTATCTTATTTGAATTTGAGTCTTTGTTTGTTTCCTTTGCTTGCTTAGTTCTTAATTATTGCTTGTTTCTTGTTTGATTTATGCTTTAGATCACCTTGTTACAAATCATTCACTTTTTAGACTTGGATTAAGAATTGATTCATATAGTTCTAGTGTCTAGAACTCTACAAATGGTTTGATACCTCAAATACTACAATGATATGAGTAGTTTGAGGAATTGATCTTTAATTGAAAAATTCCTACTATCAGTTACGGCTATCATCTATCTTCAACATGGTGTACGGTAAGGTATGTATATTTGTTTTTCGACAGTCATCGCCACAATGGCACAACACTTTAAGGTTCTTTGGAAAAAAATCCATTTGGAAGTGGATGATTTCTTTTAACTTTAGAAATACTCGAAGGTTGAGTGTTTTATCTAAGCTTCAAATATTTTTATCAGCTATGATACTAGAGGTCTCATGTGCTCATTTGGATAGGCAATAGATTCATCCATACTCAAGGACAGAGATGGTGTTTCGCTTGATCCTCAGCTGGGAAAATTAAGCTGATATAAAACCCATGCATTTTCCGTGAAATGTGTTGAGTCTAGGTATACTCAGGTATTTTGCATGTTAATAAGTATGGGCATGTTTGTATGATTCATATTGTTAGATCTACATCTTATGATCAAATCAGGTTCAAAGATTCATTAGAGGAACAACTAGCATACTAGTTTGATAAGCCTGTTGTGTGATTAGTGCATGTAGTGTTTGTTAGACAAGGTGTTTGCCATAAGGAGATAATGGCGCTTGTGGTACGAATTTTTCAATGGGGCTGATGGGCCCCTACAGAATCCTCAGTTCTCAATGCCAAGGAAGGTTTTGGCGAGCCCTCATGGATTGTCTGTCTGTTTCATTTATGTTATGTTATATATCAATGGACTCTCGAGATGAGTATTAAGTATACATTATGGCACCCCCTTGTTTGTGTAGTTTTGTGGGCTTTTCTAGAGTATGATGTTTGACTGGTTGTTTATATATATTCTTTTGAGAGGGTATGGTGAAGAGTTTTAGGTTTAGTTCTCACTGAGTAATCTCAGCTACTCACCCCTCTCTATTTATTGCAGGTGAGTTTGATGATGAGTTTGAGGAACTGAAAGAGCGATCCTAGTGTGGTGCGGATTTTGGGAGATAGGTTGTTTTCAATGGGTTTCTTTACTTAACTTTTGTTTCGTTTATGATTTGGGTTGTAAGACACTGGTGTCCTTATTATAGAATGAAGAGGCGCGGTTGGCGGTGGCAAAACCGGTTTGTCGTTGGTTCCTTCGGGATGGCGGATCGGGATGTTACACAAATAAAGCCAATACTAAAGTAAACAAGAAGAACAATTTCTTGAGAGACTTTCAATACTATAAGAAAGTCTAAGGAACAAAATGCATTGTTGCTTAAACGAGTTGAGGCAGAAGAAGATAGAAAACCTGTTTTTGAAATGGGGTTAGTCAAAAGTCTAAGATTTATAGACTTACGTAAGTATTCTACAAACCATTTTATAATGAAATAACATGGACTTCAAAACCAAGAAAATAAGAAAGCAGTAATGTTGGGCTTGAGGGTATGATTTGTCACAACAGTACACGCAAAATAGTCGTAATTCAGTTGTAACTTTTTAACGACTGAGTTATGACTCTATGTACGACCATTTGGCGACTGTTTCTTAGACATAGTGAAGTCGTCAGTCGTCAGCAAGTTGTAGCAAAATTTATATGGACTTCTGAACCAAGAAAACCCCTATAGATAAAGCACCAAACCAAATCTCGGAAAAATGAAAACAATTTGTATCCTAGAAAATAATCAAATCCTGAGTAAAAGAAAATAAATGCGTCCTGTGATTTAATTTTTCTTGTTATTGTCTTATTCGCATGCCAGATCCCGTGCATTAAGGAAGTAAATAATCAGGTGATTTAGTATTTAGTCATGTGATTTAGATTCTCTTGTGGTAGTCTTTCTTTCTTTTTAGACACATGTGACCCGACCAAACATACCAGATTTACTTCATGGGAGAAGTATATCTCAGGAACAATTTCTAATTTGATGGCACATATGGAATATGTAACTAAGTCTATGGGGCTTGGAAAAGAGGGTCAAGGAATAAAAGAACATATTGAAGTAACCAAACGTCTTCTAGGAATGAGACTTGGCTATTAACCAGGCCAGTCAGAGCCTATACTCAATTTCATAACTTAAAAAACAACTTAAAATTCATAAAACAATCTAATTCCATAAACAGTTGTAAGAAACAATAAAATCAAATTTTATAAATAAAAACGATATCTTATAAGTTCGATCTTAGATACAAGAAGTTTTTTTTTTGAACAACATTTCATTAACTGAAATTAAATGTGCAAAACCTCAAGAGGGTGAATACAGAGAGCCAACTTGGCGACAACATCAGCTCTGGTATTCTCCGATCAGGGAGTGAAAGAGAAAGAAATTACAGTAAACATAGAAGCAAGAGTGTTAATATCTGGGAGACCATATTTTTTTTTATTTGCTCTTGCGAATTGATTGCTCAGATGAGATCCTGAGCATCTGACTTGAGGAGGATAGATGTGTATCTTTCATCCAGGCAGTGAAGCAAGGCAGATCGAATTACGAGAGCTTCAGCCATTAGAGGTGAAGAACTTTTTGTTCCGATTTGCAAGAGTTTTAGCCACAAGAAGCTACTATAGTATCTGTGAGATCTATTGAGCATTGTGTGAATCTCTCATATTAGAAATCGGGTGAACCTTTATCCATTTTGGGGCTTGTATTAGCCAAATATGTGATATGATCATGGATGGGAACAAAGACTTAGAGCTTGAAGCAGAGCTTGATCCAGTTAACAAAGGACTTGAATCCAGATGATGAGCCACTTCGTGTGTCACCTGGGCCAATGACAAGAGCCAAAACTAAGAGACTTAAGGAGTCAATTGGAGTTTTACTTAGTCCTATTGGAGATCGACTAAAGTATTTAGACAAGGACAGAGAAGATGAATTACAAGCCACCTTGGTTTTGATTCAGTTCCAAGCCTGATCAACAAATGGACAAGTGATCCATTTGTGCTTTTTTTTCCTTACCTTTTGGTTTTGTCCCAATGGGTTTTCCAAAGAAAGGTTTTTCATGAGGTAATGGAGTTCACTTTCACACCAGCCCATTTTGTTGATCCAAAGACCCAAGCCCAGCAATAATTTCGACCAAGAAGCTTAAGGGTTTAGGCGGAGAAGGAGTCTAAGAGTCATTCAAACTTTGTGTTTAATTCTCTTAAGGTTTACTTATTGACTAAGCTAGTTTTCTTTTCTTTCTTTATAAGTTGATGTAAACTCTTTCCAGAAACTATCTTTATGATTATTTTTCAATCAAACTCTTTTATCTTCTTCAGAGAAAAATTTGAGAGAACTTCTCTTTAGTTCCTTGTGAACAATTCGATTGTTTGGTGATAAGTTGATAAATCAGAAGCTATTCTGCAACTTCTGTGTGACCTTTCGATCCACCATTTTCTTTACTTGAGTCTCATGATTCATTTGAAGATCATCTATCCATTTTACCACCTTATAAGTGCTGATTCAGGGAGGATCATATCAAGTGGTATCAGAGCACACTTGGAAGTTCGGTAACTCTGTCTCTGTATCATCTCCTCATCTTTTCACCTTCTTCTTCATTTTTTTCTTGTATTTCTATCTTCTATGTCGATCCAGTCTATTTAAAAATAAAAAAACATCAGAATGAAAGGCTGATAGATTGATCTACATAGTTTAAAAAAAAAATCTCTTAAAAACTTTCTATTTGTTCATCTTCGCTTGTGTCGCTTGGGGATTAAGCATCAGATTTGATCGATTTTATATTAAATTTACTTTTGAGAGACTCTGTTGAAAGATCTGTTGAGAGTGAGTGAAACACTTGAGAGATAAACACCGCTTTTTACTTATAATCTGTTTGTTCATTTTTTAAGGGTTAACATGTCTGCCAATGGAGAAAATACTTGAGGAAACAATGGAGGAAATCAAGCGAATGACAACAGGCTGTTGGTAAAAGCCTTAACAACTCGGTTGGAGCAGATGATGAACACCAAGTTAGAAGAAATCCATCTGAGAATTGATGGGATTCAAGGAAATGCTCAACCTAGAAGGAGACCTCGAGGCCGAGAAACAAGGAGAGGCCGAGATCAGCATAGGCAAATTAGAGATCATGAAGATGATTAGGACTATGATGGTGAAGATAGTACTTCTAGGAATAGCCAAGGAAGACAAGACGTACAAGGGAAGCAAGAAACGAGGATGATATGAGAGGCGTGAAGTTGAAGATACCACCATTTGATGGGCATCGGGATTCCAGGTCTTTGCAGGCTGTTGGTCTGGAGTTTTAAATTTATAAAACTCTAATGTCTGAAAGTGCACATATGTACATTGCAGGACTTAGGGTGTCGATCCACATGGAAGATGTATAATCTGCAAAAAACTTCAAACTAGGATAGTAAGCGAAGTCATAAACTCATGGGGGCTTTTGAGGTTTTTGGTTTTGATATATTCATAAATTGCATCATTTAATGTACATATTCTAGTCAAAATCATGTCTCATTTGCATGCATTTTAGGTCTTTAGGCATTGTTTTAGGACTTAGGAGATTGCATTAGGTCCAAGAGAGTTTTGCATGTTTTGGAGTGTTAAACAGGTGCTTTTGGAGCCAATTTGGAGTGGATGATGTGATTCAGATGAAGAAATGGAGTTGGAATGATCAAAAATAGTGAAAAGGAGCAATTTTGGGTTTCTCGGCAAAATGGTGTACTGAAGGTCGAAGGTTCTCGACCAAAATCCTTCCCGCGGGTAGCTTTCTCGGCCAATAACACGTACCGCGGTCAAGTCTCTCGGCCAAAATCTCCGGGTGCAGACACGTTTCCGAAATAGCCTGTCCGGGGAACCTTCCGGTCAGATTTAGCTGTCGAAGTCTTCATAAAGGTTGGAGATAATTGAGTCAAGAGTCCATAACAGTTGGAATCAAGGCATTTGGACCACAGAACTGAAAGATATGGTAATCGGAAGACGAACAGGTCTCGCACTCATTCCGGAGCAATCCGATACCCCTGAATGATCGCCTGTCCGGGGAGCCTTCCGGTCCGATTCAGACGGCGGGTGCTTCATAGAAGTTGGAGAGCATTGCATCACGGTCTCTTAGCAAGTAGAATCGTGGAATTCGGACGCGTGAGCAGAGAGATAAGCTTGTCGGAAGGAACCCCAGTCTCGCAGGTATTCCGGACCGAGCAGATCAGTTCTAAAGGATGCGAAGGACGGTGCACTTCCAGGCCGATTTAGTTTCCGGGTCCTTCATGAGAACCATAGACATTTGAGCCTTCTTTCCAGAACGTCCAAGAGCATTCAATTCGGATCTATGAGCAGAAAGATACAGTCTCCGGAATGGACACATGTCTAGACGCCTCTCTCTGGTCGTGTACATGCACTGCAAAGATGTGCCCTCCAGGAAGCCTTACACTTCCCAAGCACCGAAGCTTTCTTCACAAAAGTTGGAGATAAATGAGTCCTCTGTCTTCTGCAACCGAAATCATTCAATTCGGACAAGTCTCATAGGAGTTACACTCTCCGGAATGCGAAGTGGTCTAAGCTGCTCTGGATGCTGCGAGTTGGAGAGGAAGGAGACCAAGCCGCAGCAACACTCGCAAATCACTCCGACTTGAGCCTGCGACCTAGGTGCAATAGAGACCAACCCGCAGAGTTTGTACATTCCCCAGAAACCGCCTTAGCCCTGCGAGTTGGAGAGGAAGGAGACCAAGCCGCAGCAACACTCGCAAAACACTCCTACTTAGGCGTGCGGCTAAGACAAGGCGATTCAGGCTTCACAAGACAAGTCTTCATCTACTGCGACTTAGGTGTGCGACCTGGGACATACTGGACTGACCCGCAGGATTTCCACTTGACCCAACTGAGCCGGGTCAGTACCCAGTTTGTCCTGGGCTGACCCGGTCCATTAGCACTAGGTATATATAGTTTTTTGGGAGAAAAACCCAAGGAGGTTATCTTCTACTTAGTTTTCTCTCTAGTTTTCTTTCCTTTTGAGTGTAAAAACGTTTTTGATTAAGAGATATCTGAAGGGATTTGATCATTCCAAGTCTGTTTCTTATCATCTCATCATCTCATTTCTACTTCTAATCATGATTAACATCATCTCTTGCAAAAGATTAGATGTGTTCTTCATGATTAGTGAGTAGTCATCTTTTAAACTTCTAGGTGTGTAGATTAGGGTGCTTAGATGTTTGATTGGTGATGTTTAGGGTTTAGATTCTCATTCCATTTCCTTAGTTAGTTGCTCCTAATGCCAGATTTCCTTGGGAAAGTGAAATCTGGGTTCATAGGCATTTCATGCACCAAAAGTGTTTGATGAAATGCCTGAATGAGCTAACTTAAGGGTTTATGCCTTTTTCATCATGGGAATGATTTGTTAAATGCATGAATGACATATTAGAACTGTTTCTTAATGCTCATTGATTCATATTTCACAAATGATGATTTGGTTTGGAAGTGGATTAGTGTAGAGATTAATGCCTTCATGAGAGGATTAGTCTAGATTAGAGTTCTAAGTTGAAATGTTTGAGATCATGTGATTGCTTGTTATGTCTTTCTGTATAAGATTCAGTCTTCTTGGTTGAGAGATTGTTTGGTCACTTATTAGGCTTGATGCATTATGCTTGCTGATTGCTTGATTATATCTAATGGTTGTTAGACTTGATTAAGTGATTTGCAAAGGGATTATTGTCATGGGAATGAATTAATCTGATTAAGAAGCCTAGACTAAAGAGTAGCAAGTGTTGCATTATGTTCTTAGCATCATGATTCAATATCTAAAGCACCCTAATCAATGATCACATCTAGAGGTTTAGCTTTTATCATTTGCTTAATCACCATCATCTTGTTTTGTTTGCTTGCTTAGTTCATTAATCATAGCTTGTTTGTTTCTTGTTTTATGCTTTCTTGTTGCTGGTTTCACAAAACTCATCTTTGATTACTTGACTTAAGAACCTATCACATAAACTAGTGCCTAACTACCACACATATGGATTGACACCCCTTATACTACTTTGACAAGGGGATTGATAACCCATCTAAGGCTTTAAAAACCTTAGTTATCAAATTGGCGCCGTTGCCAATTGTGTGGGGATTGTTAGCATTAGTTTCTGATATAGTTTTTGAGATCAAGTTTCTTTTGTTTTACTGATTACCTTTCAAGTGTTGTCTTTGTTTTCAGGTGTATGAACACCAGAAGTCAAGCAAGGAGACAAAGAGAAAGAGCTGAGCACATTGAGAGGTTGGGTATGGATCAAGGGCAACAGGCTCATGGTGGTAATGGAAACCACCTGAATCAGGAAGAGCCACCACCTCCACGTCCAAGACAAGTTGTAGGAGCTGGTGATGAGGCCAATACTCAGGGTCAACGACATGGGATTCAAGCCCCAACACCTGAAAACGATTTTGAGATAAAATCTGGCCTGATCAACATGGTGCAATCAAACAGGTTCCATGGCTTGGCATTAGAAGACCCATTAGATCACATTGACAACTTTGATAGAGTTTGTGATCTAACTAAGATGAATGGAGTGAGTGAGGACAGTTTCAAGTTGAGGCTATTTCCTTTTTCTCTAGGAGACAAAGCTCATCAGTGGGAAAAGTCTCTACCTCAAGGATCAGTCACAACTTGGGAGCAATGCAAAAGAGCATTTCTAACCAAGTTCTTCTCTTCATCAAGAACAGCAAGGTTAAGAAATGAAATCTCAAGTTTCATTCAGAAGAACCATGAATCGTTTTGTGAGGCTTGGGAAAGATTTAGAGGGTATACCATGCAATGCCCTCACCATGGATTCTCAGATTGTCAGCTGCTAAGTACATTCTACAGAGGTACTTTACCACAGGTCAGACTTCTCTTGGACACAGCTTCTAATGGTAATTTCATGACCAAGGAAGTCAATGATGCCATGACCCTAGTGGAGAATGTAGCTCAGAGTGATGAGCTTTATGGATCAGACTTTGAAAGGAATTCAAGAGGGGCTGTGAGTGCTGAAGAGGAAAGGACAAGGAAAGCCATCAAGTCTCTCACTGAGAAGCTAGACACACTTCTCTTAGATTCTCATCAGTCAGCCAAATTTGTTAGAGATGTGAATCATGTGTTTCAAGACACATTTCAAAAGGAAGACATCACAGCTGAGGTGAACTTTGTAGGTGGCCAACAAGGTTACCAAAAGGGCTTTACCTACTACAAGAATCCCCCAAACCAGAACTTATATCCTCAAAACACTCAACAACAAGGTTTTGTCTCTCCCCAACAACAAAGTCTCCAACATAACTCAGAGAATAAGGATCAAGAAGTGCAGAACCTGCTCCAGCAAATCCTCAAAGGTCAAGCAAGTGGTGCCATAGACTTCAACAAGAAAATGGCAGAGATTAACAACAAGGTGGACTGCACTTATTCTGATCTTCTAACTCAACTTTCAACCTTGGCTTCCAAAGTCAAGACTCTAGAGAACAACAAGGGCCACTGCAGTTCTCAAGCTCAAAGATCTTTACCAGGGACATCAATTGCACATCAAACAGAATACTGCAATGCAATTCTCTCAAATGATGAGAATCATGCTGCTGTCCAAGAAATTGAGGACCTTCTCCATGGCAATGTCTCAAGTGACAAATGCCTGACAAAAGATGATGAGGACGCCATCATAGATGAGTTTGAGTTCCTGTTCTGTGATCTCAATGAGGACATTGAGAAAGAAGGTGGGGAGGCAGCTTGTTTTGACATGAAAGAGAATGATTCTGAGATTGCTGAAGGAAAGGATCAGAGAATGGTTCAAGGAAGGACATCTGATGGAGTTTCTAGCACTGGCTCAACAAGGGTGAAACCCAAATCTATTCCCAAGCTAGGAAACCCAGGAAAGTTCTCCATCTCATGCTCTCTTGGAAATTTGAAAGTGGACAATGCTTTGTGTGATTCTGGATCAAGCATCAGTGTAATGTCTTTAGACATGGTGGAGAGACTAGGGATCAAGAGTCTTAAGCATCACCCCATGTCAATCACCTTTGGAGATTCATCCTCAAAGAAACCATATGGAATCCTTGAAGACTACCCATTGAAAATTGGTGAATGCACAGTTCCAACAGATTTTGTAGTTATGAAGATGAAGAAGACAAAAGAGCTACCTCTTTTGCTTGGAACTCCATTTCTGAACACCACAGGAGCAAGGATGGACTTTGATACTCAAAGAGTGATACTTGCTAAGGTAGATGATGAAGTATCTTATCCTCTTAAGCCTCCTCTTGCTGGGTTTTGTGGAGTTATATCTGATGATTCTGATGAGTTGAAACATTATGGGATGATGTATGTGGGGAGTATTGGAACTATAGAAGAAGCTATACCCCTTGCATCTGTTGAGAAAAAGAAAGAATCCCTAATAAGACCTGATCTTGAGTTTGAAGGGGATTTCTTTAGTGATGATGAAGCTTGCTTGGAATCTCTATCTCCTACACCAAGTGAGAAGGAGATCAGCAGCAACAAAGGCAATGGCTCAGGGTCTCAAGACAAGAACCCACCAAGAACCAGACCATTCACTCTTGAGTCATCTTCTCAGGTCTTAACTCTCACTCCTTGGAAGTTTGTTGGTGGAGCTGTTGAATACAAGGTTAAAGGCAATGGAAGATCAAGACCATTTGCCAAAGTCAGAGCTATCCTCACACCAGAGTTCATAGACAAAGGATCTGATGGTGTCCAAGAGATGATGAACAAGGACCTCAAACTTGAATTCATGGACAAGACCTGGAGCATCAAAGCTCCTCCTCTCCCTTACTAAAAAGAGTGTAAAAAGTCAAACTTAGTGACTTTAAACAAAGTGCTCTTGGGAGACACCCCAAGCTTATCCTTGTATATAATCTTTTTATTCTTTTCTCTCATTTCTTTTCCTTTTTTAGGATCTTTTGATGGGTTTTGTGAGTTGGTCTCAGATTCCAGGTGATTTTTGGAGGACATAGCTCAGTGATGAATGGAATGGATCATGTGAGAGAGCTGAGAGAACTGTTTAAAGCCAGAAAAACTTGAAGAAGGCCTCAGTGCTACCTAGGTGTGCGGGTCAGTGCATAAAGAGTCTAGGCCGCAGCAAGGTTCGGAATTTACTCCGGCTGGGGCGTGCGACCTAGAAGCGTAGACGTTGAGCCGCACCAGAAAGAAGAAGGCCAAGGGTTCTAAGTCCAAAAGCGTGCGACCTGGTGCTGCGGCCTGAAACCCAAGGAGTCTAAGTCGCACGATCGTTCGCAATTTACTCCGGGATGGTCGTGCGACCTGGAAAGAGGAAGGCCAGGCCGCACAGAAAGAAGGGAACCCAAAGAGATTAAGTCCCAAAACCTGCGAGATAAGCGTGCTACCTGGGAGTAAAGAAGACCAACCCGCAGCAAGACTCGGAATTTACTCCGAGATGGTCGTGCGGGTCAGAACAGAGGATGGACAGGCCGCAGCAAAAAGATGAACGGCCAAAATGCCTAAGTAACAGAAGCTGCGGGATAGGAGTGCGGGTTAGACATAGGATGACCAGGCCACACATCGAACCCCTCCTACTCATTGGGGTCTGATTTCAACAGCCACTAGGTAACACTCAAAACCTTGTAAATAGCATGTAGACTTTCTTTTTCTTTTGCATTTTGCCTGTTTGCTTTGGTTTCACTTCTTTCTCATACTTTTATAACACAAGGGACTGTGTTATTTAAGTGTGGGGGAGGAGTTTTATCCTTTACTAATCATGTTTTCTATTTTCTTATTTTACACTTTGAGTCTTGAGTCACATTCTAGTGCATATTCATCTAAGTGCATATAAAAACCAAAAAAATGGAAAAATCTGAAAACTTTTCACAAAAAAATGAGCATGTAGTTGCATTCTCATTTTTAGGATTGAGTCTAGATTGCATTTGCATGTAGGTTGCATCTTGCAAGGAGTAATGATAGGTTCTTTCCTTGAGAGTACATCACTTTGAGAATTTGGATTAAATATGCTTGTGAAATGACTTCTGTGCTTGCAAGGCTTGAAATGGTTTGAATCTGAGAAGCAATTTTGAATTGAACTCAACTCTAATAAGTGAAAACCTTGAACTTGACATGAAATTATCTTGTGATGCATTGTTTGAATAAGCTTGTGGATACCTATATACATATTTGAGCTAGAATCCTGTTTTTACCACCCTCTTCCTTAGCTCAAATAGCTGAGTCCACATCTGGATCAGTTTTCCTCACCTTGAACCCATCCTTCCTTCAAGCCAAATGTTTGTGTGTGATTGAAAGGCCACCTTGGATCAAACTTAGCAGAAAGTGTTAGGTTTAGAGCGACAAGGGCAAGTCTCATTGAGTGTTAAGTTCCATCATCAAGGAGCTGAGAGATTTGGTGAGAACTAAGTGTGGGGGAATACTTGTTGGTGAGTGGAAAAAGGAGAGATGAGTGGCAATAAAAGGAGAATGGTGAGAACTAGGGGATAGAAAAGGAAAAGAAATCAGTCTTGGAGTTTTGAGTCAAAGAAAGTGAGCTCTAGTGTTTTGAAAAGAAAAAGTCTAGCCTCTAAATGAAAAGAAAAGAAAAGAAGCCCAAGAGCTCAAATGTTTTAAAAAGAAAGAAAAAGAGGCTAGAAGTTACAAAAGAAAGTGAAAAAGAGCTATGTAAAGTTTGAACTCCAAGATTGAGTGTGAAAATGAAAAGTGAGTCCCCTAGTGAGAGGAAATTAGTGTGGAAAGTGAGGTTCTTGAGAGGTTGAGCAAGTGAGAAAGCTTTGAGTAGAGTGTGGGGTGGGATGAGTCCTTGCCCTTGTATGCATAGGTTGCTTTTTACCTTTAGCATTCTGCCAAAGTTTGATCATTCATAGAGAGATCCCCTTGCTGCATTGAACCCACTCAGGCGCTGATGAGATCATTTTAGTCTCATTACCTCACCCTAGCCAAACTTTGCTTGTTTGAACATTGCATCATTTGATCCACTTGGTAAAGAGCTTAATGAATGTCAAAGAGTTGAGGAATAAGAGAACTTGTGGAGATTACTGTTGAGTTGATACATCAGAGTATGGTCTTGCATTGCATATTGAGCATGAACTTGAATTCTCTTAGTTGTCACTTTTCTCTTTCAAAGGAAATATGAACTCCCAATGCATTCAACCTCTCTCTCTCATTTGTTCTTTTTGCTTGAGGACAAGCAAAGGATAAGTGTGGGGGAGTTGATATATTCATAAATTGCATCATTTAATGTACATATTCTAGTCAAAATCATGTCTCATTTGCATGCATTTTAGGTCTTTAGGCATTGTTTTAGGACTTAGGAGATTGCATTAGGTCCAAGAGAGTTTTGCATGTTTTGGAGTGTTAAACAGGTGCTTTTGGAGCCAATTTGGAGTGGATGATGTGATTCAGATGAAGAAATGGAGTTGGAATGATCAAAAATGGTGAAAAGGAGCGATTTTGGGTTTCTCGGCAAAATGGTGTACTGAAGGTCGAAGGTTCTCGACCAAAATCCTTCCCGCGGGTAGCTTTTTCGGCCAAAAACACGTACCGCGGTCAAGTCTCTCGGCCAAAATCTCCGGGTGCAGACACGTTTCCGAAATCGCCTGTCCGGGGAACCTTCCGGTCAGATTTAGCTGTCGAAGTCTTCATAAAGGTTGGAGATAATTGAGTCAAGAGTCCATAACAGTTGGAATCAAGGCATTTGGACCACAGAACTGAAAGATATGGTAATCGGAAGACGAACAGGTCTCGCACTCATTCCGGAGCAATCCGATACCCCTGAATGATCGCCTGTCCGGGGAGCCTTCCGGTCCGATTCAGACGGCGGGTGCTTCATAGAAGTTGGAGAGCATTGCATCACGGTCTCTTAGCAAGTAGAATCGTGGAATTCGGACGCGTGAGCAGAGAGATAAGCTTGTCGGAAGGAACCCCAGTCTCGCAGGTATTCCGGACCGAGCAGATCAGTTCTAAAGGATGCGAAGGACGGTGCACTTCCAGGCCGATTTAGTTTCCGGGTCCTTCATGAGAACCATAGACATTTGAGCCTTCTTTCCAGAACGTCCAAGAGCATTCAATTCGGATCTATGAGCAGAAAGATACAGTCTCCGGAATGGACACATGTCTAGACGCCTCTCTCTGGTCGTGTACATGCACTGCAAAGATGTGCCCTCCAGGAAGCCTTACACTTCCCAAGCACCGAAGCTTTCTTCACAAAAGTTGGAGATAAATGAGTCCTCTGTCTTCTGCAACCGAAATCATTCAATTCGGACAAGTCTCATAGGAGTTACACTCTCCGGAATGCGAAGTGGTCTAAGCTGCTCTGGATGCTGCGAGTTGGAGAGGAAGGAGACCAAGCCGCAGCAACACTCGCAAATCACTCCGACTTGAGCCTGCGACCTAGGTGCAATAGAGACCAACCCGCACAGTTTGTACATTCCCCAGAAACCGCCTTAGCCCTGCGAGTTGGAGAGGAAGGAGACCAAGCCGCAGCAACACTCGCAAAACACTCCTACTTAGGCGTGCGGCTAAGACAAGGCGATTCAGGCTTCACAAGACAAGTCTTCATCTACTGCGACTTAGGTGTGCGACCTGGGACATACTGGACTGACCCGCAGGATTTCCACTTGACCCGGTCCATTAGCACTAGGTATATATAGTTTTTTGGGAGAAAAACCCAAGGAGGTTATCTTCTACTTAGTTTTCTCTCTAGTTTTCTTTCCTTTTGAGTGTAAAAACGTTTTTGATTAAGAGATATCTGAAGGGATTTGATCATTCCAAGTCTGTTTCTTATCATCTCATCATCTCATTTCTACTTCTAATCATGATTAACATCATCTCTTGCAAAAGATTAGATGTGTTCTTCATGATTAGTGAGTAGTCATCTTTTAAACTTCTAGGTGTGTAGATTAGGGTGCTTAGATGTTTGATTGGTGATGTTTAGGGTTTAGATTCTCATTCCATTTCCTTAGTTAGTTGCTCCTAATGCCAGATTTCCTTGGGAAAGTGAAATCTGGGTTCATAGGCATTTCATGCACCAAAAGTGTTTGATGAAATGCCTGAATGAGCTAACTTAAGGGTTTATGCCTTTTTCATCATGGGAATGATTTGTTAAATGCATGAATGACATATTAGAACTGTTTCTTAATGCTCATTGATTCATATTTCACAAATGATGATTTGGTTTGGAAGTGGATTAGTGTAGAGATTAATGCCTTCATGAGAGGATTAGTCTAGATTAGAGTTCTAAGTTGAAATGTTTGAGATCATGTGATTGCTTGTTATGTCTTTCTGTATAAGATTCAGTCTTCTTGGTTGAGAGATTGTTTGGTCACTTATTAGGCTTGATGCATTATGCTTGCTGATTGCTTGATTATATCTAATGGTTGTTAGACTTGATTAAGTGATTTGCAAAGGGATTATTGTCATGGGAATGAATTAATCTGATTAAGAAGCCTAGACTAAAGAGTAGCAAGTGTTGCATTATGTTCTTAGCATCATGATTCAATATCTAAAGCACCCTAATCAATGATCACATCTAGAGGTTTAGCTTTTATCATTTGCTTAATCACCATCATCTTGTTTTGTTTGCTTGCTTAGTTCATTAATCATAGCTTGTTTGTTTCTTGTTTTATGCTTTCTTGTTGCTGGTTTCACAAAACTCATCTTTGATTACTTGACTTAAGAACCTATCACATAAACTAGTGCCTAACTACCACACATATGGATTGACACCCCTTATACTACTTTGACAAGGGGATTGATAACCCCCATCTAAGGCTTTAAAAACCTTAGTTTACGGGATCCTAAACTAATTCTAACCTAATATTTACCGAAAACTAAATGCAATGCAAATGAGTTGCTAAAGAAATATTTGAAAGGTGTTCAACTCAAACCAAGGATCTAAACTCATAGGGGACGATGCAGACTTCTCCGGTTTACCCTAATCGATGTCTAAGCATTTCCAATTAGTCTCCGCGCGATTTATTCTTATCTATTTCCAGTATATTCATTGAACTAGAATATGCACATGTATGGCTAACCAACTCTCGTACCTTGACCAACTAATAACTTAATATGACAATTAACTCTCGCTCTCATGCCGTAAATAAGATCATGCAATCAAAACTGAATTTGTTTGCTCACATCTTCTCTACAGGTAGCTTTCGACTCTTGAAGCGACTATGTTCTTTTGAAGCTAGGATGAATAACGTGTTTAGGCATTAGGGTTCATGATCTACAACACAAGAAATTTAGGTAAGGATTTTCTATAATTCTGAAACTAGGATAGACACTTGTAAGATTAGCCATATCTCGTCACCCTAATCATCTAATCACTCATTCATGGCAATTAACTTTCGCTCTCATGCCAGAACAAGATCATGCTTTGTAGCTCAGAATCCATCTCTACTTACGTATCCTCTATAGGTAGCTTTGTCTCCTACGACGGGGACGTCCATAAGATCCAGTTCAGGCAACCCAGATACAACACTCATGTGGCTCAGATTTAACCTAAGATCGGACACTGGTTAGCTACTCCAGCGTTACCGCTTTGAGATTTGGATGAATAGGAGAATCATTTAAAATTGAAAAACCTAGATGTCATCGGTCATGGGTCCCTTTTCGATGGCCCTCTTCACCCAGCAAGGTGACTACTCAGACATGGCTGAGCTTGACAACATCATAATTGGTTTTGAAATAGAAAAGCAGTAAAGTAAAAGAGATTGCATAAACTGAATAGATAGATGAAAAGAAAGAAAAAAGGTTCAAGAGAAAAATCTCTATCTCCCTAATCTAAACCTAAGAAACAAAAGTTGGGTGCCTTCCTATCAAGGGGAAAGGAGCACACACGAAATTAGGTCTTCTAAAATACATATTTATAGGTCTCCAAGTGTTTATGATTGTCCTTAGGGCTTGTTGTAAAGAGAGAATGAGTTGGGCTTGAAAACAGGCCATTGGGCCGTTTATGGGCTTGTCGCAGAATTGGGCTCTCCAAGTCTGATAAATGTAAGTCCACCATAGCTGGAGTCTCACTGGCGTGTCCAGGATGTTTTCCACCGCGGTCACGAGCTCCTGGGCCGCGGTGGTTGGTCTATGATCCCCAAACTTCATTCTTCCTCTTGCTTCATTCGCGAGACTGCAGAAAATGTCTTCAGTAAATTAGACATAAGTTATGATCCAAACGTTAGATTGCTTTGACTCCACTTGTATTGGAAATATGGTTGTGTCCTCTATCTTGTGTCCAAATTTGAGCTTGATCAGACAGTGGGAAGGTCTTCATCGGATGTGAAACTTCTGACGGTCCGAAATTGGCCAAAAGTGAATTTTTCTCCAATTTGCATTGCTTTTGCCTAAGAAACCTGAAAAGACTTTTAAAACTCCAAAACATGGAAAATGCTTATAAAACCTTCAGAATTGATTGAAAACACCTGCATAAGATACTGAAAGTGATCCATAAAAATGGTCAAAATCAGGTGTTATCAACTCCCCCAGACTTAAACATTTGTTTGTCCTCAAACAAAACAAAAGATCTGAACTTGGAAAAGAGGTTTAAAATCACAGGAACTAACAAAATCTCAGAGACAATGCTTCTAAACCAGAGTGAGTCATTATGCTCAAAACAAGGATAGTCTAGAATATTCTCACCAAAATACAAGCATAACTAGTCCGTTGATCCGTCATGCAAAAGTCTAGACACTTAAACCTATTCATTCAAAAGTTCCAGTGGTTCTCATCAAAAGGACTTTATTAAAGCAATCAAGGCTAGGTATTCAAAATGGCTCTTTTAGGGGTGAAGTTTGATGTGTTTAGGGTTACCTTTTTCTGGAGAGACAAGATATTATGCAAAACAGCAAGAGAGGATGAAACTGTTGATGCCCTCACAGTTTCCAGTCACATTCTTCTTGCCTTAAGATTCTTGATCTCCTTTCTTCAGGTTCTCCTCATGACTCCCCCAGATTTTGATTTTTGTCCAGGTTTTGAAACCAATGCTCACAAATTAATACTTGCAGCCTTAGCTTCAAATGATTTCGGTCATCCTAGACTCTTTAGGCTTTTGGTTTCCTTTCCTTTTCATTCTTTTTCGATTTTTTCGATTTTTTTTTTTTGAAAGGAGAAACTGCCTTTTGACGTAGAGTCTTAGGGAGCACGAAATTTACCTGATTGAGCTTTTTGAGGCACCATTGAGCTCCACTTTCCCAAATTTCTTCAGTCCTTCTCTTGAGTGACTGAAAACCATGTTGTTCCTCCCTCTCCTGCGTTTTTGCACATATCTGCCAATAGAGCTAAAGAGGGAATGCATGAAATTTGAAATGATGGTTTTGGGTAAAGGGTGTGGTACCAGCTAAAGATGAACTGGCCATCTAGGACAACAAAGACTGGTAACAATGATGTAAAGGTGTCCTAAATGTGTATCATGATGCCTGCTAAAACCAATGATGAGAAAATTAGATGTCAAGATTATGTTCAAGTGAAATGAGCTAGTATGTCCTGGCAGAAAAGATCTCCATGAATAGAAATCCTCTGGTGGGAGTTCGTAATGCAAGTACTCTAGCTACTGCCTAGTCTAGTACTAACCACAAAAAGAAACTAGAATGTAAAGTCTAGAAGCACATGGGTCTTATTCATCATAGTTTTGTTTTTGGTGTTCCTGTTTTGAAATCAGTGTTCCTATTTTTGAAAAACTTTTGAAAACCTTTTATGAAAGATCTTTTTATGAAAAACAAACTCGAAACAAACCAAATTTTATTAGTAAAGGATGAACATCCTCCCCCAGACTTAAATCACACTGTCCCTAGTGTGAAAAAGTTGGTGAGAAGATGGTAAATAAAAGCAAAAGAGTCTAAAGAAAAGAAAATGATGTAGAACCGTGGGTATGATGAGGTGATGGATGGGCGCCTGTGTTTTATGGCTGCTGTCTGTCTCTGTGGCAGAGGAATCATCATCATACTTATGGTTCTTTGCATGAGTCTCTTCAACATAGTGCTCATGCAAAGTGCTCAGGTAAGTTCCATGACCTGCAAAACAGAATTCTCGAGACCAAGAATGAATGAGGCTGAATTTTGAATCTATTATTATGAGCAAAGATGTTCATACAACTATCACAAACACATTCAAATGACAAACAAACTGTTATTGTATCAAACATTGCAAAATCTGAGAATTTCTGATCAAGTTCAATATATTGATGTCCAACACATGAGATTTATGAATCAAGATGATGTTAAAGCTCAATCATATGTAATCTAATCTGGTTTTCTATCAACAAGGACCAAACAATCCAGACTTGCTAAGCTGAATCAAACAGTTCTTCAAATTTCGATTTTCTCAAGTGTTCAAATCTCAGATTTCGGAAATCACAAATCTATGGGGTCTAGGTGTTACAGCATGCAGTTGAACTACCTAGAAGTCTAGTCTTGAGCTCAAAGACAATTTCCAATCATCCTAAGGTGAATTCCTACTGATTCTAAGAAAATCTAAATTTGAGTTCATATGAAAAAGTGAAGAATTTGGATCCATACCTTGATGAGAGTGTGATGTGATGATAGATTTGAAATCTCCTTTGAAAATGAGTGAGACAGGTTTGAAAATTTGAAAGAAATTTGTCAAGTTTGAAATCTGGTCTTTTCTCAAAATCTCCAAGCTTGTTGGAGAAGATGATGAAAAAGACATTTTGATCTTTGAAATCCTCTTTTTCTTTTAAAAATTTTTTTTTCCTAAGAAAAAAATTACTTTAAAAGTGTTAAGGACTTACCTGGATGCAGATGGATTGTAGAATGGTTATGGAGTTGTTATGATGGAAAGAAATTCTTGACAAGAAGAGATGCCATTGTTGGTCTCTATGGATCTCCTTTGAAGAGATACCATTACAAACCACTTGCACCAAAACTTGTATAACTTCTCGATCAGTGGTTCAATACCTGAGTTTCCAACTCCATTAGACTGGTGACTCACGCAGCTTCAACTTTGATGAAGGGTCCGACTACATTCGGGAAGAGCAAGGCTTCCGTCTCGCCGTTTTTTGATGTGCATTTGATTGGTCTAGCTGCGAGACAAGTCCATCTTCAAACGGTCATAACTTTTGGCTCACGGCTCCAAATCTTACGATTCCAAGTATTTTGGAAAGGTTACATTCTCCTCTACAATCTTGATGAAGACACTAAAGTCTGAATCGAAGTGTAAGGCCTCCGGCTCAGGCAATCTTTCAAACGTGTCGCCGAGTAAAGGTTAGGCTGGCCGCGGGTGGGAAGATGGGTTGGCCGCAGGTCAAGAGGTCGTGGCCGCGGGTCAAGAGGTCGTGGCCGCGGTACAGGTCAGGCTGGCCGCGGGTCAGGTCCTCTGGGCCATGGTAAACACCTTTTTTTTTATTTTTTTTTTGTGTTTTTGTATTTTTTTTTTTTTTGAAAACCTGAAACTAAGAAAAGGAAAACATTATTGGAAAAAGAAAGAAAAACTAAAAGAAAACATACCTACAAAGGAATTGTCTCCTCCAGGATCAAAAACTAGTCTTGGAACTTCTCTAGGATATGAGTCTTCAATGCTTTCTCCTTGTGACAAGTCTTGAGGAAAGAGTCTTGAGGGCCATCTATGCTTCACTTTGGCCCCATTTGAGTCTTGATCACGTCCCATATGAGCAAAGATCAAGTGTTCACCAAAAGAAATCTTGTTGCACATTGAACTTCTTTGGTTGAAGTTTTGATAAAGTGTGAAGGGTGGATTTTCTTCTGGGACGTTTTCAGGGACCTTTGTAGCTCCTCCAGGATCAAAAACTGGTTCTTCTCCACTGCTTATGGTCAGGCAAAGACAGTTCTTTGCATTTTTTCTCATCTCCATAACATGGAAATCATTAGGAAGAAGACAATCTTAACCTTGAGGAGGCAAACTGAGTGTGAAACCTAATAGAGCTGCAGTAGAAAGATCTCCAACATGAATATAAACCATAGATGAATGAAATTTCAAAATACCTGTTCCCTCATAGAGTTTTGGTATTTGAATCTCATCAGATTTGATATTATAAAGAGAATCATGAACTTTTATTCCTTCCTCTTCTTCACGAGCTTCAATCAGCGACTTCACCATTAGTGTATCATCCTTCATGAGATTTTTCTCACACTCAAAGTTGTGAGGAGTTGATGCAGAGGAAGGATTTGGCTCGTCAAGAACAGGAGGATTGTGATCCTCTTTCTCTACTTCGAGGTACTCAAATGGTTTGGTAGTGATGAGGTCATTGCTGGGAACAGAAACAGGTTCTTCTCTTCCTTGGTCAAGGGATTCGATGATGGGAGAATTAGGATCCAAGAGACTTTCATCGAACATGGTATTCTTAACAAATTTGAAGGAGGTTTCTCCATCTAATTCATAAGCTACCCAACATCCATCATCTCTAGACTCGAATTCATTCAGCTCTTGAAGCATACTGTCTATCTCTTCAGCATCTTGTTGATTCATCTCAGCAACAAGTCAACTAAGCTTGGGACTTAACCAGATTTGTTGTGGACTAAATCGATGGGGGTGAGATGGTTGATAACTTGCCATGGGCAAATATACTTCATCTCGGTAGTGATGGTTCTGATGAGAGTTCCAATCCATGTCGTCTGATTCACTGTAGGCATATGAATGAGAGTATTGAACAACACACGGGTAATAACACCCTCGGCCAATGATCTCATCTTGCTCCCAAGGTGAATACATGCTTCAGAAACCTGAAACAAAGAAAAACAAAACGAAAATTTAAAAGAAAAAGGTTGTCTAAGAGTCGGATTTACTAACCTATGAAATTTGGCAGAAGCAAAAACGATGCTCTCCCCGGCAACGGCGCCAAAAACTTGATGCGAGCTAGGGTTGCTGACGCAAAATAGTTTTAAATTTATAAACCCTAGTGTCTGCAAGTGCATAGCCGTGCGTTGTAGTACTTAGGGTGTCGATCCACAGGGTGAGTTGTCTTTTCCTGCAGAAACTTCAAACTGGATTAGTAATCGAACTCAAAGACCAATGGGGGTTTTTGTGGGGTTGTGTGTCACGATTTTACTAAGCTAAACAAGAAAGAAAATATATCAAAACAAGGATGAAAAACGTGCTGGGCATTAGGGTTCATCTCTAGGGTTCATGATCTACAACACAAAGAATTTAGGTAAGGATTTTCTATGATTCTGAAACTAGGATAGACACTTGTAAGATTAGCCAACTCTCTTTACCCTAATCATCTAATCACTCATTCATGGCAATTAAAGCTAGCTCTCATACCAGAAAAAGATCATGCTTTGTAGCTCGGAATCCATCTCTGCTTATGTATCCCCCGTAGGTAGCTTTCGTCTCCTACGACGGGGACGTCCATAAGATCCGGTTCAGGTAACCCAGATACAACACTCATGTGGCTCAGATTTAACCTAAGATCGGACACTGGTTAGCTACTCCAGCGTTACCGCTTTGAGATTTGGATGAATAGGAGAATCATTTAAAATTGAAAAACCTAGATGTCATCGGTCATGGGTCCCTTTTCGATGGCCCTCTTCACCCAGCAAGGTGACTACTCAGACATGGCTGAGCTTGACAACATCATAATTGGTTTTGAAATAGAAAAGCAGTAAAGTAAAAGAGATTGCATAAACTGAATAGATAGATGAAAAGAAAGAAAAAAGGTTCAAGAGAAAAATCTCTATCTCCCTAATCTAAACCTAAGAAACAAAAGTTGGGTGCCTCTCTATCAAGGGGAAAGGAGCACACACGAAATTAGGTCTTCTAAAATACATATTTATAGGTCTCCAAGTGTTTATGGTTGTCCTTAGGGCTTGTTGTGAAGAGAGAATGAGTTGGGCTTGAAAACAGGCCATTGGGCCGTTTATGGGCTTGTCGCAGAATTGGGCTCTCCAAGTCTGATAAATGTAAGTCCACCATGGCTGGAGGCTCACTGGCGTTGCCAGGATGTTGTTCACCGCGGTCACGAGCTCCTGGACCGCGGTGGTTGGTCTATGATGCCCAAACTTCATTCTTCCTCTTGCTTCATTCGCGAGACTGCAGAACATGTCTTCAGTAAATTGAACATAACTTATGATCCAACCGTTAGATTGCTTTGCATCTACTTGTATTGGAAATCTGGTTGTGTCCTCTATCGTATGTCCAAATTTGAGCTTGATCAGACGGTGAGAAGGTCTTCATCGGATGTGAAACTTCTGACGGTCCGAAATTGGCCAAAAGTGAATGTTTCTCCAATTTGCATTGCTTTTGCCTAAGAAACCTGAAAAGACTTTTAAAACTCCAAAACATGGAAAACACTTATAAAACCTTCAGAATTGATTAAAAATATCTGCATAAGATACTGAATGTGATCCATAAAAATGGTCAAAATCAGGTGTTATCAGATCTTATCAAATTTACTCTTTAGCAATGTTTTGAATCGTTCATACCCCGGAGAAAACTTCCCTGAAACCCAGCGCCTTCTTTTCTATAGATTTACAGTGATTATTTTTCAAGCTTTAGTTCATCATTTTCATTCTCTTAATCGATTTTCATTTAAGCAATTAGGTTTAGCCGTTTTTCACGTTTTTAGTCGATTTAATTAATTTTAGTTATTAGGTCATTTTAATTCTCGTATTTTCTCGTTAAGATTAGTTTTACGTTGTAAAGATACCACCAAAACCCTTACAAAAATTGTCTGGTTCTAGACTTCCTTATTTTATATTTCTTTCGAAGGCTTTTGCAGGAAAGATCCTCCTTCTCTGTGGATTCGATCCCTAAGTACTACAATCGATCAGCTGTGCACTTGAAACTATTAATTTTATTTAGGGTAAAACATGACACCCTCACCACATGACACATCAGGAGCACACACCCGATTAAGACTGATAAGAAATGTATTTACAGGTCCTAAGGTCTTCTAGGTCTTAATTAGGGCTTCTCTGAAGAGGAATAACGAAATGAGCTTTGATGTTGGGCCTTCTGGCTCGGCACAGATCCACCGCGGGTGAGATTCCTCCGGGGCAGGTGGATTGCACTTTTGCCGCGGGTAAAAGTCTTTCGAGACTGGTGAATTTGGTCAACTGGCTCTTCACATAACTTTTGATTGCACTGTTGGATTGTCTTAATGTAAAGTGTTATGGAAAGCTTGTTGTCTCTTCATCAACAGAAATCACAGGGAAGTCAAAAATATCAACAATCATACTTCTAGACCTTAATTAGGGGCAATTCATCAATCAGATGAAGTCTAGAAAATTATCACCAAAATACAAACATAACTGATCTATTAATCCGTAATGCAAAAATCTACATACTTAGAATTAACTTCCAGTCAACTACCTCTTAACATGCATTAAAGGTTTCAGTGATTCTCATCAAAAGAATATTAAACAAGGCATTCAAGGCTAAGTATCCAAAGGGCTTTTTAATGGTGAGGTTTTATGTGTTTAGGGTTACCTATTCTGGAGAGACATGATATTATGCAAAACAGCAAGAGAGCATGGAGCTGCTGAATGTCCACAATTTCCAGTCACATTCTTCTTGCTTTAAGATTTCTGATCTCCTTTCTTCAGGTTCTCCTTATAACTCCTTCAGACTTGGATTTTTGTCCAGGTTGTGAAACCATAACTCCATGAATGAATACTTGTAGCCTTTGCTCAAAACATTTTGGCTTCTAAGACTATTTAGGCTTTTGGTTTCCTTTCCTTTCATTCTTCTTCTCTTTTTTCCATTTTTTTGGAATAAAAAGGGGAAACCGCCTTTTGACATAGAGTCTTAGAGAGCTTTCTGAGGCATAGTGAGGCTTGATAAGATTGCATGGTACACTTCCTTCCCGGTTTCATTCAATCCTTCTCTTGGGTGACTGAAAACTATATGTTCCTCCCTCTCCGAAGTTTTTGCACATATTTGTCGAAAAAACTTAAGAGAGAATACATGAGGTTCAAACATAAAGGTTTGGGTTAAGGGTGTGGTACCAGCTAAAGATGAACTGGCCATCTAGGACAACAAAGAGTGGTAAAAATAAGGTAAAGATGTCCTAGATGTATATCATGATGCATTCCTAAAACCATTGATGAGAAAATTAGATGTCAAGATTAATTCCAAGTAAAATGAGTTAGTATATCCTATCAAAAAGAATCTCCACGAATAAAAGTTCTCTGGTGGGATTTCGTAGTGTAAGTACTCTAGCTACTGTTGGGGTCGGTTTTCACCCCCACAATTTTAACTGCCTAAAAATGACTAAGTGTCAAAATCGGGTTTCAGAAAGCCCAATTCTACGATTTAATGGAAAAGGGGCTGAACCGAAATGAACCGATACCATAAACCGACCCAAAATTCCAATAGACCAAACGATCAATTCGATTAAGCTGGACCGAACCAAAATGCCATCTTGGACCGAGCCGAACCAAGAGGTAGTTCGGCAAAACCGAGCTAAATTGCGAAAGATCTCAGTTGGACCGAGCCAAACCACGTGGACAAGAAATACCAAGCCGAACCGATCTGGTTCAAGGGATTCCCTGTGTACCTGAGCTGAGAAGCCATCTATAAACAAGGAAGAGAATGGGCCGAGCCGGAGAGTCGTAAGTGTTAATGGGCCGAGCTGGATAATTGGGAAAGCCCGATGGATGAGTCCAAGAGATTTTACCCTAAGAGAGATTGAAGTCGTCAGCCACACAGAAGAAAAGGAAAATTTCCGAGAATCTTGAGAGAGAATCTCGGCTATGCAGTTTGTAGGCTTAGTATAAATAGTCAATGTAATTCTTTCATTTTTGTAACTTTTACGCAATCGCAGAAACCCTAAGAAATAAAACTTTTTTTGATCTTTGTTCTTGAGACTTTCACTTAGAAGCTTTAGATCCCTCTTTTTCCTTAACAAATTTTGATTGTGCGAGTTTCGACTCACACAATTTGGCGCCATCTGTGGGGAAATAAAGCTTTCTTACACTGAAAACTTTCTTGAATGAGATCCGAAAAGATGTCCAGAGACGAACGGAGAGACGACCAGAACAACGGCGGAGATCCTGTCCAAAGCAAGGAGAACCCTCCTCCGACAGATGCAGACGTGACAGCCGAACCCTTAGACGAGGTGAAGAAGATGCTCACGGGAATGATGGAAAATTTTAACATGCAGGAAAAGTAGAACAGCTCTTTCGCGGAGAGACTCAAAGCGCTGACAACGGAGAAGTGAATCAGGAGCCGATGCCTCGGAGTGACAGGAACTTCCGGAGACGTTCTGCGAAGGTTTGGTTTGCGACCAACCGTTCTCGAGTTCGCGACTCCCGCTAACGGGCTTGGAGGGGCGCAGCAAAATCTGTCCGGCTTGGTGACACCCGCAGAGAAGAAGTCCACGCCAACCGAACCACCTCTGCTAGCTCAGAGAGGAAGAGTAAACGGCGACAAGCACGAGCAGCAAGATGAGGGCTATGCTGCAGGAAATATCGGTAAGGAGACAATCACCGTCGATGATGAAGACGACCAGGAAGAGGAGCTCGTCCTTGAGCCGAGCCACACTTCAGGACGTATTACCGAGCCAAACTTGAAGCGGCGTTGGAAGGAACAAGGACAAACGAAGAGGATGACGCCTTTCTTGGAAATAAAAACCTGACAGAAGAGGAGGAAAATCTGCTCTGGGTCGAGCAGATGAAACATGATAGCTCGGCATGAAAAGGAAATCAGCGTGGCGATGCACGCCGAGCTGCTCTAATCGGTGGCTGCACCAATGACGAAGTCGACGAGTGCGAAAGAACAACCAGATGAAGGAGATGAACAAGCTCCGAGCTACTATAGCTCGGACGGCCGCCGTAATGAAGGCAGTCCGATCCCAAGTCATCATGCAATCAGTTCGGCACCGGAGATAGATCGTATGTTGGAAGAAACGCAGTGAATGCCATTTACGGCACGAATCACTGAAGCTAGGATTTCTTAACTAGGAAAGATAAAAATTCCTTTCTAGGAAGGAACAACCGACCCGAAGGCACACATCACAGCTTTTCGGATTGGAATGGGGCGAGCCTTCTCGAGGAATGCCCTCAATCTCAGCAAAGACGAAAGAGATGCCGGTTTCTGCCTCCTCTTTATCGAACATTTGAAGGGCACAACATTGAAATGGTTTTCGAGGCTCGAGCGTAATTCCATTAATAATTTTCAGCAGCTGTCCGCCATTTTATGACGAAAAAGCATTCTGCAAACATCATCAGTGCTGCAGGCACTCAACAGCAAACTTCGCTTCTTGGCCTCCAGACTTGCCGCAAAGCGAACAGCAATAGAGCCCGAAGAAATCGCAGATGCCAAGGAACCCAGAGACAAGAAACGAGAATGTGATGAAGTTAACCCCTCGAACCGGGAGCAAGGAAACCGAGGTGAAGCCTAAAAGCGAGGAAGGAGGAATAACGAGGATCCGCGATATGGCTCCAAAAGAAGGATCAATATGGTAATGGCTGGATCCCAATACCGTCCCGACACTGTATCAGTCGATTAAAGCTTTCCAGCGGAGAGCCGATGCAAGTGTTAACTGGACGGAGCCTCCGAGCTATCCCGCTACAACGATCTCGTTTTCGGAGGATGAAACAGTGGGAATCGACACGCCACATAGTGATCCCCTCGTGATCGAGCTTACTATTAGGGATCACAACACCACCAGAATATTAATTGATACGGGAAGCTCGGTAGTTGTTATCTTCCGCGAAACCCTTAGGAGGATGAAAATCAATTTGTTCGAAGTAACTGCCGTTCCGTGCTGCCGATCGGGACGATCAGGCTTCCCGTGCAAGCAAGAGGAGTAACAAAAGTTGTGGAGTTTTCAGTAGCTGATCATCCGACAATTTACAACGTAATCATGGGAACGCCATGGTTGAACTCGATGCGAGCCGTTCCGTCAACGTATCATTTATGCGTCAAGTTCCCGACTCCCGGTGGAATCAAGACGATATGGGGAAACCGAAAAGAGTCGCTTATGTGTTTTTTGGCCGAGCATAAAATGAGGAAGCCCGTCGTAGACTCGGTCGCAGACAAAAACAGGAAAAAACTAAAGACGAACCAAAACCTGCAAACGAGCTCGCCAAGCTCTTATAGCAATTACAGATCAGCGAGGTGCGT
Source organism: Eutrema salsugineum (assembly GCF_000478725.1). Taxonomy (NCBI): domain Eukaryota; kingdom Viridiplantae; phylum Streptophyta; class Magnoliopsida; order Brassicales; family Brassicaceae; genus Eutrema; species Eutrema salsugineum. The sequence continues at coordinate 19,440,048 of NW_006256829.1, read as the reverse complement.
GAGGAGAAGAGCGCGCCGAGCTGTGATCTGGAGGTCTCGGTATGCATAGATGAAGTACGTCCAGAGCGTTGCATGGAGATCGGAGCGACACTTGACGAGGCGATTAAGGCGGAGCTAGTCGCTTTCTTGAAACAAAACGTTGGGACATTCGCATGGACTGCAGAAGATATGCCAGGAATTAGCATCGACGTGGCATGCCATGAGTTCAACGTAGACCCGACATTAAAACCGGTGAAGCATAAGAGAAGAAAGCTAGGTCCTGACCAAGCCATGGCGGTAAACGACAAAGTAGAACGGCTTTTAAAGGTTGGTTTGTGATGTGAGTGCAGTGGGCAACAAGTTTTACCCTAGACAAGCTGCAAGTGCACAGTAAACGCAGTAGTACTTAGGGATCGTATCCACAGAGATCTGTCTATTGAGGACTTCTAACTGATGCCAAAAAAAATCGTAAACCTAATCTAATAAAAGGGGTTTTGGTTTGTCACTAAATCTAATTATGCAGAGAATTAAAAAGCTGGAAATAAAAGTGGTTGAAAACTATATGAAAACCGGCGCTGGGTTCAAGGTTCATCTTCAGGGTTCATGTTCTAAAACATAAGGAATTTAGGCAAGGATTTTCTATGACTCTGAAACTAGGATAGACACATGTAAGATTAGCCAACTCTCGTCACCCTAATCATCTAATCACTTGTTCATGGCAATTAACTCTCACTCTCATGCCTGAACAAGATCATGCTTTGTAGATCGGAATCCATCTCGGCTTACGTATCCTCCGTAGGTAGCTTTTGTCTCCTACGAGGGTAACGTCCATAAGATCCAGTTCAGGCAACTCAGATACAATACTCTCTTGGCTCGGATTAAACCTAGGATCAAAATTCTAGATGATCAATCCAGAATTACCGCTTTGAGATCTGGATGAATGGGAGAATCATAATAAAAATCGAAATCCTTTTTCCTAAAAACCTAGATGTCATTCGAACATTGGGTCCCTTTGGATTACCTTTTCACCCAACTAGGTGACTACTTAGACATGGCTGAGGTAGACATCATCATCGGTTTAGAACTAAGAAGAGAAAAGTAAAAGAAACAAAGTTGCAGAAAAACATCTCTTATTGAAGACAGAGTGGCGATGGAGAGCTTCTACAAACGCATAAAAATAAAACCTAAAACTACAAATGTGTTCTCTCTCAAAGAGAAGAAAGAGACTCTTACAAAATACCTAAAAATGAGTATTTATAGTGTTTCTCCACGTCTTGGGCGTCTAGGGCTTGTAAATTGGGTGCAGAAAGTGTTTTGGACCTTAAATGGGCTTCTGAGGTTCGGACATAGGTCCACCGGGGTGAAACCTCTTGAGCCGCAATGGGAAGAAGGCTTGCCGCGGATGAAAGCACATGTGCTTGACTGGACTTGTGTTGATCGGCCTTCAGTGCATTGATGATATCTAGAGATTTAACCGTTGGATCGCTTTGACTCCAAGTGTGTTGGAAAACTGACTATCTCCTTTATAATGTCTCCAAATTTGGGGATGATCAGACGGTGAGAAAGTTTTCATAGGTTGCCAAACTTCTGACGGTCTGAAATAAAAATGTACTTTTGCTACAAAATCTCATAGACCATGCTTCTGAACCAAAGTTAGTTATTATGCTCAGACCAGGGATAGTCTAGAAAATTCTCACCAAAGCACAAGCATAACTAGTCCGTTGATCCGTCATGCGAAAATCTAGATAATTAAACATATCCTCTAGTCGACGAGCTCTTAACATTTATTATAAGTTCCAGTGGTTCTCATCAAAAAGAGTTTAGCAGGGCAATCAAGGCTAGGTATTCAAAATGGTTGTTTAAAAAGTGAGGTTTTTAGTGTTTAGGGTTACCTTTTCTGGAGAGACAATAAATTTTGTAAAACAGCAAGAGAGGGTGGAGCTGTTGGATATCCACAGTTTCCAGTCACATCAAGAGAGGGTCGAGCTTACACGAATACCTCGGGGGGAAAATGCATCTGCCGATGCCCTAGCTGCCTTCGCTTCAACCTCAGATCCAGGACGAAATAGGGTCATACCAGTGGAATTCATCGAGAAACCCAGCATCAGCGTCGTAGACGGAGTCAACCTGATCAACCCTCCTGAAGAAGAGCAAGAGATCAACGAATACACAAAGGAACAACAGAGTATGGGTGCGACAAAGAATGCATGGGAGAAATTCGGACATACATCGCAGACGGAGAAGTACCACCGGACAAGTGGGCAGTTGGGAAAGTCAAAGCTCCAGCCCGTTATATACTGTTAGACGGAAACGTCTTCAAATGGCAGTTTTCGGGACTATTGTTGACATGTGTCGAAGGAGCCGAAGCGAGGAAGATCATGGAAGAAGTTCATAGCGGCGCATGTGGCAACCATGAGAGCGAAAGATCTTTAACAATTAAAACGACACGGTTACTACTGGCCAACCATGGTGAAAGATTGAGAAAAATTCTCTGTCAAGTGTGAAAAATGCCAAAGGCACCCTCCTACCATCCATCAGCCTAGCGAGCTGTTATCATCAATCTCGACTCCTTATCGTTTATGAGGTGGTCAATAGACATCGTCTGACCTTTGCACAAGTCTAAACAGAAACGGTTTCTACTGGTCCTAACCGATTATTTTTCTAAGTGGGTCGAGGCCGATTCGTATGCAAGCATCAAAGACGCACAAGTCGAGCATTTGTCTGGAAGAATATCATTTGTCAGCACGGGCTCACTTACGAAATCGTTACAGACAACGGATCCGAGATCATCTCGGCTCGGTTCAAAGCTTTTTGTGAGAAATGGAAAATATGATTGAGCAAGTCGACACCGAGATACCCACAAGGAAAAAGACGATCCTCAACAGGCTTAAAAATGCGGCTCGACACTAAAAAAGGACGTTGGCGGATGGGTTAGAGGGAGTGTTATGGTTTTACCGAACAACTCCGAGACGAGCGACAAGAGAGACCCCCTTTGCCCTAGTTTACGGAGCAGAGTGCGTTATTCCGCCCAAAGTAGATTTCCCAGGAATTCGCCAAATGCTTCTCCCCGGGCAGGAAGGCTTAAATCATCTGATGATGTTGGACGAGCTGGACCTAGTGAACGAACGTCGCGATCAAGCATTGATAAAACTTCAAAATTATCAGCAGGCAAAGGCGAGATATTATAACAAGAATGCCCGAAGTCGATGGTACAAAGAAGATGACTTGGTACTGCGGAAGGTTTTTCAGAATACCGCGGAAAAGAACGCAGGAAAACTAGGAGCAAATTGGGAAGGACCTAATAAAATCACCAAGGTAGTCTGACCCGGAGTCTATGAGCTAGAAAACATAGAAGGAGCCCCTATTCCAAGATCCTGGAATGCGATATATCTGAAAAAATACTATCATTAAGCAGCATCACCTGAGAACCCTGAACTACGAGACGGCTTGATCCCTGAAAAAGGTACGTAGGTAGCCTATCATCGGATGGGTTCACCTGTCCCCCCTCCTAAAATGGAGGAGGGGGGGGGGAGTGGGTACGTATACGTCATACTTCCTTTTATATTTATAAGAATCATCTTGAAATTCATATCTTCAGATTTCTGTTTTTTTTTCAAAAAATGCGTTTTATTACTCGTCCGATTTCTTTCGCAATTTAAGTTGATTTTCTTACACATTTTCTTCATAACTTTCGCATTTAATATCTTACATTTGCATTTTCTATCTCGTTGCTGGCCAAAACAGATAAGCTAAAACAAATTCTCTAAACGAATTTTAACCACTTCTCCTATATGGACTAGGGTTCAATGACATCCTTCACAAGATAACAGTGCGCTATATAAATTTTTTGGATCAATCCCTCAATAGTTTACGGATGAGTAAGCCGATACACATCGCAAATACTAAACACTTAAACCCGATAGACGCTCTCGCACATTGGTTATCAACACCTCAGAATCAATACCGAGCCGTTTTCACAACGCCCTTTATATACTCCAAGTTCTGAGAGTAAAAACTATACGATCGAAAAATCATAAATAAATGCAAAGATCAAGCAATTCAATAAGTCCTAAACTTCAACCATTATCATTTGCCGTCAAGGCATAAGTCATTCCGAGCACCTCGGCTCGGCAATAGAAACAAAACCAACAAAACATAGTTCAGAAGCAGGAAAGGTGGATAAAGCCATCCAGGCAACAAAGTCTAAAGGACAACGAGCACGGAAATCACTCTCTCAGAGATCTGCTAGAACTCCTCCTCTCCTCGACAAGCTCGGCAACTCGCGGTGTTCCGATGTTGGAACCCGTCGGCTCGGACACACCAACCCTAAGTGCAGTAGCTTCAACCGATTCGTTCCCAAGGTTAGCACTAACCGAATCCTCAAAAAACGGGACTCAAGTTAGCTCACCCCTAAGACAAGTAGCGACTCTCTCGAACCCCTCGTCGGCTCCCGCCAGGTCGGCTCGCCACAGCTTCAGCTTCTCCGTTTCGACTTCGCACCTTCTCGTTCAGGTCCCTCCTTGCAGATTTTACAGCTTTCTAGATGTTGGCCTCGTGGAGAGCATCTTTCTCGGCCAGCTGCCTCTGCAAAGAAGCAATGTCGGCATCTTTCCTAGTCCTTGATTACTCAAACCGAACGGCCATATCGGTCGCCTTAACGCACTCGTCCTTCAGCGTCTTCTTCTCCACCTCAAGAGCCTTGATTCGAGCCTTCGTCTGGGCAGCTTTGTCTGAAGCATGATAGCGTCTTTCCTCGCCTCGTCGATTCCTGCAAGCATCTGCCTCGTATCCCGCGATCATCTCGTTTATCGAAGCCACAAACTGCAAAATAACACAAGTGTGAAACACGAGCCAATACTTAAACAAAAACAAGCTAAAGTTTTAAGAACTTACCTTAGTCCCTCGCTGAGACATACTCGCGTAGGATTTTGCTTTCGTGAGCGAGTCCACAGGCGGCATCCGAACACCTTTGTTGTTGATCTTTGACAGAAGTGTTGCCGAAGCAGAAGCGTCATCGATGACAGTAGGAGCAGCTTCGCTGTCGATCAGTATGGTGTGCCTCTTCTTTAGCACGGCAACATCCTTTACCTTGTCACCTTCTCTGAAGCAGAATGCTTCCGATTCGAGCTACCTTTGTGTTTTGTCAGGGCGGAAGCAGAAGGCCTCGATCGGCTTGGCAAACCGCAAGACGATGACTCGATCCTCACCACCGGATGCAGGAACCTCGGAAGATCCGGTGACATCCTTTTCTGATACCACGAAAGGGATCTCGGGAGCCTTCTCCGAAACACGAATGCCAGCTGGGTTCGTATCGACGACCTTAGAAATTTTTTTGGTATTGCCTGCAGCCTCGGTGCTTGTTTCATTGACCGCAAGAAGGGTCGGCTTGGCTTGAGCAGACGATATCTCTGCTCCTTGGGCTCGGCTCGCCTTTTCCTTGTCAGCTTTCTCCTTTTTGTCGCGAAAAGATAATCGCACCATCTATCCGATCATATCGACTGAAGAAGTAGAAGAATCTGAACTACCAGGGGCCCCGGCAAATGAGGCTCCCGCTTTCTCAACTCTCCCAAACGAAAAGTAGACCTTAAGGCCCAAGCCCGAGACTAAAAAAAAAAATTATTTCGGAAAAATCCTCGGCATCTTCCTATTTGAAGTAGATCGGAACTTTTCTCATCTCGGAAGATCTTCATCTCGATAAAATTCGTCAGTTTGTCCATTCATATAAGAATGTTTCGGCAAATAAATCGCAGCTTTGTTTGCGAGAACAGCTCGCCGAACCAAAACTAATACCTCGGCAACTTTAGCTGCGTCAATATCCTATTTGCCTCGGCTCGGCAACTCTAGCAGCATCGCTCTTCGTTGCCTCAGTTCGGCCACTTTAGTTGTATCACTCTTCTTCACCTCGGCTCGGCAACACTTAATGTGTCGCTCGTTGTATCGATTCGGCAAGATAACCTGTTCTAATTTCCTCATTGTTTCGGCTCGGCAATTCACTTTGGTAATTCTATGGCATCGCATCCAGCCGATTAACCTTGGCTCGGTAAAAGCAGAAGCGGCATTTCGTTTTGGCTCGTCAAACGTCCCCCAAGCACACCCCTTTGGCTCGGCAAAAGCAAAAAAAAAAAAAAAGAAGCAAAGAACCGAGCTGAGCCTCAAAACCTCGACAAGGGGACTTATCGCGTGATTCGGCAGTTAACATCGGTCTTGCGCATTTAACCTCGACATCTTCGTATACGAAAATGACAAGCTGGGGTTGGTTTTCACCCCCAGGAGTTTAGCAGCCTAAAAAGACTAAGTGTCAAAATCAGGCTTCAGAACCGATACCATAAACCGACCCAAAATTTCGATAAACCGAACGATCGATTCAATTAAGCCAGACCGAATCAAATGCCATCTTGGACCGTGCCGAACCAAGATGTGGTTCGGCAAAACTGAGCTAAATTGAGAAAGATCTCGGTTGGACCAAGCCAAACTGTGTGGACAAGAAAAACCGAGCCGAACCGATCTGGTTCGAGGGATTCCTCGTGTACCGGAGCCGAGAAGCCATCTATAAACAAGGAAGAGAATGGGCCGAGCCGGAGAGTCGAAAGTGTTAATGGGCCGAGCTGGATAATTGGGAAAGCCCGATGACGAGTCCAAGAGATTTTACCCTAAGAGAGATTGAAGTCATCAGCCGCACAGAAGAAAAGGAAAATTTCCGAGAATCTCGAGAGAAAATCTCTGCAAGGCGATTTGTAGGCTTACTATAAATAGTCGATGTAATTCTTTCATTATGTAACTTTTACACAATCGCAAAAATCCTAAGCAATAAAACTACTTTTCAATCTTTGTTCTTGAGATTTTCACTTTGAAGCTTTAAATCCCTCTTTTTCCTTAACAAATTTTGATTGTGCGAGTTTTGACTCACACAGCTACCGCCTAGTCTAGTACTAAACCTTGAAAGAGCTTTCATAAACGGATGGTGTAGACGCAAACAGGTTGGTGATCATCATCCATTTTGTCATCATTCCCTCAAAACATGTTTGGCCTTTGAAAACACATTTTGAAACTCGAAAGACTTTTGAAAAGTTTTAAGAAAACCAAAAAAAAAAAAAAATTTAAGAAAAATTTTGCAAGGGATGGAATCCTCCCCGAGGCTTAAATCACACTGTCCCCAGTGTGAAATAAATCAGGGAAGGATGAGAAATAGAGTATGTAATAATTGAGAAGATAAAGGAAAACAAAAATTACCTGGTGTTGGTGATGGGTTATGAGGTGGTTGTGGAGGTTATAGAGTGGTGAATGGTGGATGGTGGTTGATGTGGAGTGGTGCTTCCTCAAATGGGTTCTGAGTTAGATCAAGGTAGAGGTGGAAATATGATAACACCGTATTTTGACCACTTTTATGGATCGTTTTGAAATACATTTTCTATGTTTTTAATTGATTTCAAGTACTTTTATTACGTTTTTCTAGTATTTGTAGTTCCAAGACTCTTTTCAGGTAACTTACGGAAAAGTTTAACAAAATGGATAGAAAACCATTTCATCTCAGAGTCAAACCGTCAGAAGTTCACCCCTGATTGAAGGCCTTGTCATCGTCTGATCCAGCTCAAATTTGGAGATCTTAAAGATGGAAGTATCAGCTTTCCAGCACACTTTACAGCTTGGCAATCCAACGGTCAATCAAAAGATACGCGAAGAGCAAGATGTCCCGTAAATCAGCCAGCAAGCGTTTCCACCCGCGGCCAACTGAGCATTTCCCGCGGTCAGAAGCACCGCGACCGTGGCCAGCCACCCATTTCCCGCGGTCACACTCATCCCGACCGCGGTCAGCTAACTCTGACCCCGAAGGCCCATTTCTGAAGCCCATATCATTTTCCCAGCCTTGATTCCGGAACCCTAGACCCTAGAGATGTCTTGAGGACTATAAATACATGTTTTAGGAACCCTAATTCGTAGGCCCTCATATGTTCTTATTGTTTTAGAATACTTTTTAAGTTTTAGGTTTTAGGGAGAGAGAGACTTGTCTCTTGAACCCTTGTTCTTTCTTTTTCAATTTCGGTTTCTATTCTACTTTTTAATACTATGTTTTTGATTTCGTTCATCATGTCTGAGTAGTTTTATTGTTGGGACTAAGGGATTTTTGATGGGGATTTATATGTTCGATGAGGATTCTATGAGCTTTTGAGCCGAATCTTAGAACTTTTTCTTCTGAATTCGTTTTTACTGCATGAGAGTAACGTCATGAACTACAATTTGATCCAGATGCTTGGTGACACGAAAGTGTTCATCCGGTGTCAGATCTAGTTTGGGAGAGCAAAACAAACATAGGAGTGGAAACCTACCTATGGGCGATTTGTGAATGCTGACGAGTCTTAAACATAATGCATCTCTTCTTTTCCAGGGCCAGAGTGGAAACCTACTGGTCAGGGTTGAGAGAGATAGTTGTCTATGATCACGACAGTGGCGTATTCATACATCCGTGAATCCAGATTGAAAAGTTTAGGCTAAGATCTTATCAAATTTACTCTCTAGCAATGTTTTGAATCGTTCGTACCCCTGAGAAAACTTCCCTGAACCCCAGCGCCTCTTTTCTTATAGATTCACACCATTTTATTTCAAGCTTTAGTTTACTATTTTCATTCCCTTTCAATCGATTTTCATTTAACCAATTAGGTTAGCCGTGTTTCTCATTTTTACTCGTTTTCGCTAAGTTTAGTTATTAGGTCATTTTAATTCCCGTATTTTCTCTTTAAGATTCGTTTTTACATTTTAAACACCCCACCAAAACCCCCACGAAACCGTTTGGTTCTAGACTTCCTTACTTTATATTTCTTTCGAAGGCTTTTGCAGGAAAGATCCTCCTTCCCTGTGGATTCGATCCCTAAGTACTACAATCGATCAGCTGTGCACTAGCGGCTATTGATTTCATTTAGGGTAAAACTTGACAACCCTCAGCACGACACACATCAAAATGGCCAAGGGTGGCCAAACCGACCTTGGCTGCGGGCCAGGTTGTCACGGCTGCAGCAAAACGCCTCTTGGCCGGGGCTGAAAGCTCCTCGGCCGCGGTCAGCTCCCTTTTCTTCTCTCTTTTTTTTTTGTTTTTGATGCATACTAAGGCTTGTATAGAATAGGAAAAACAAAAATTCAATAGAAAAAGGACATTGAGATAAATAGATAAATACCTAAATGGATTGCCTCCCATCAAGCGCTTTGGTTTATAGTCTTTAACTAGAAATGCAGATGAAATCTGAAAAAGAAAAAGAAACTAGGGCAAACAGAAGAGAGAATAAGCAGAAAAAGAAAATAGGGTGTTTAGAGTTCGGATTACTTTCTATGAATTTTGGCAGAAGCTCGACATATATAGCCCTCTACGGCTAAACCTTCCTTGGTTAAACCTCCAGCGGCTAAACTTTCCTTGGTTAAACCTCCAGCGGCTAAACCTTCCTTGGTTAAACCTCCAGCGGTTAAACCTTCCCCGGCAACGGCGCCAAAAACTTTGATGGGCCTCGGGATCGCAGGTCTTTCCAGGCCCGTTGGTCCAGAGTTTTAAATTTATAAAATCCTAATGTCTGAAAGTGCACAAATGTACGTTGCAGGACTTAGGGTGTCGATCCACAGGGATGTCTAATCTGCAAAAAAACTTCAAACTGGGATGGTAAGCGAAGTCATAAACACATGGGGGTTTTTGGGGTTTTTGGTTTACGGGATCCTAAACTAATCCTAACCTAATATTTACCGAAAACTAAATGCAATGAAAATGAGTTGCTAAAGAAATATATGAAAGGTGTTCGACTCAAACCAGGGATCTAAACTCATAGGCGACGGCGCAGACTTCTCCGGTTTACCCTAATCGATGTCTAAGAATTTCCAATTAGTCTCCGGGTTGAGAGAGATAGTTTTCTATGATCACGACAGTGGCGTATTCATACGTCCGTGACTCCAGTTCGAAAAGTTTAAGCTAAGATCTTATCAAATTTACTCTCTAGCAATGTTTTGAATCGTTCGTACCCCTGAGAAAACTTCCCTGAACCCCAGCGCCTCTTTTCTTATAGATTCACACCGTTTTATTTCAAGCTTTAGTTTACTATTTTCATTCCCTTTCAATCGATTTTCATTTAAGCAATTAGGTTACCCGTTTTTCTCATTTTTACTCGTTTTCGCTAAGTTTAGTTATTAGGTCATTTTAATTCCCTTACTTTCTCTTTAAGATTCGTTTTTACATTTTAAACACACCACCAAAACCCTCACAAAACCGTTTGGTTCTAGACTTCCTTACTTTATATTTCTTTCGAAGGCTTTTGCAGGAAAGATCCTCCTTCCCTGTGGATTCGATCCCTAAGTACTACAATCGATCAGCTTTTCACTTACGGCTATTGATTTCATTTAGGGTAAAACTTGACAACCCTCAACACGACACACATCAAGTTTTTGGCGCCGTTGCCGGGGAAGGCACGCGTTTGCTTTTCCGCAAAACCCTAAGAAAGGTTGGTAAATCGACTCTAGAACCCCTTTTTCTGCATATTTCCATTTTTCGGTTATTTTGTTTCCATTTCAGAAAATATGGATCCTATAAATCGAAATCCACACTATGAGGAAGGTTTCTACAACACTCCTCAAGCCACCAGACGCAGAGAACAACACCAAGCCCGAGATCTTAGCTACATGGATTGATACAGCCAGCCAAATCATCCATACCACCGGCGCAGAGAGTCTGTTCGACGCCGGGAAGATCCTTATGGTCCACCTCCGACCTACTTCGAACCACACGCCTATAATCCTCCACCGCAGAACCCTAATCAGCAAGAGGATAACTTGAGGATCAGCAGATGTTTGGGACGCCTCGAAGAATGATAAACCAGTTCCTTGATCAGCAGATTCTCACCGAAAACACCCTGCTCAAGAGAATTGATTCAATCTCTGAAGAGTTCAACAGAAAATTCGATGATCTGGCCAATCATGTTCGAGTTCTGGAAGAACAAACCCACAAGAACGTACAAACATTAGCTGGGATGATCCACCAAGTCGCAACAGAGCAGACAAGACAAGGGTATGACATCATACAGAATTCAAGTGATATTGTCGAATCAAAGCAGGAAATTAAAGAAGTCAGAGAATCTGTCTCCTGGTATAGAGAGAAGACAGACGAAGAGTTGCAAGAGATCGAGCACAGGCTGAACAAACTCGAGCTCAAAGCACGGGAGATTGATGCAAGAATGGAACAGATGCCCAACATTGAGCAAATTGAGAGATTTTCTAAGAGATCTCCCAAAGATCCTGATGAAGATAAACAACAACGCCCTGGTATGAGTTCATATGATGCTGGTCTACCCAATAAAGAAGTTGGAGAAGTTCGTGTCAAGTACAAGAAGGAAGAAACGGACTATGAGCAAGTTATATCCGGAGCCGCGGGTCCAAGCATCCTGACCGCTGCCAAGGCTCCTTTTCCCGCGGTCGCGACGCCTCTGACCGCGGGAGTTGGTCGTTCAGATCCACCTCCGGGATTTGAGAGAAAAATAATACATCTTCTGTCCCAACTTCAACCTCCAGCACCTAAAAAAGCAACTCAGGGAGAAGAAAACCAAGTTTCAGATGAAGAAACAGATTGGCAGGAATCATTACCTTGTATGATGGTAAGGGAATGTGTTGAAGATTCAGCTGACTCTTCAATCCAAGAAGACCCGATATGCAGCAAGATAAAGATGTCATACATCGATTCAATCATTGAATACGATGCTGCAGCTTTCTTTTGTGAATCCTATTCTGCATTTGAAACACCAGCCAACACCTATAGAGAAAGGCAAGTTCGAATTCTCCATAAGGTCAAGACTACAGGTCAGTTTCTTATCTCTTGTTCTATTATAGGAGAAATGTTTAAAAACGTGCTTTGTGATTCTGGAGCTTGTCTTAACATGATGTCCAAGGCAATTGCTTTGAAACTTGGTATTAAACACCTGCGCAGGACTAGAGCAAACATTAGTCTAGCTGATGATTCCAATGCAACACCTCAAGGAATAGCTCATGAAATTCCTTTGAGAAAAGGAGATTGCATAGTGCCTGTCGACTTCTACATTGTCGAGACGAGAGATGCAACATATCCAGTGATTCTCGGATGGTCTTTTCTAGCAACTTCCAGAGCTATAATGGACTGGCCAAACCGGAGGATTTCATTTGCTAATATCGACAAAGATGTCTTCACAGAAGCTGTCCCATACAACAGCAAAGCAGGAAAACGTTCTGCAACAGAAGAGTTTGAAGAAGAACTTTGGAGTGACGAAGAACCTCCTAGGCAAAGCAAGGAGATGTCGAAAAAGACTTGTCTCAGGACAAGGTCTTCTTCATTGGACTAAGCCACGTCCAACACCAAAAGTCGAGCTAAACGACTTAAAACAGAAGCGCTTAATGGGAGGCAACCCATTTAGGTATTGTTTTCTTTAGGATTTTTCTTTCTTTTTCTATTGATCTTTTTCTTTTTCTTAGTTACAGGTGTTTCTTATAAAACAAAAAAAAACTAAAAAAATCAAAAAACCCGAAAAAACCAGAAAGAAGGATGGTCTCTGACTGCTTGGCCCAGCAGGAACCAAGGAGAAGCAGGAAGAGGCACGAGATAAGCCCCCGCGGTCGCAGGTGTTATGACCGCGGGAAACACCCCTTCGACCGCAGTCGCGTCTTTCTGACCGCGGCCGAGCACTGGTTTGCCGCGGTCGCGTGGCTCCTGACCGCGGCAAATGGTCGTTGAGATCAAACCCGACCCCAAACCACCCACTTCACCTCATTCCACCTCACTAATCCCCATTCCACCTCATTCATCACTTTCCACCACCTTCATCACCACCTATCACCTTCCCAAACCTCTTCGAATGAATCCGGTTCATCTCCACCAGCATCCCGGATCCAGTAAGTTCTCTTTGGCCTTACCAATTCGATTATCTATGCATTTTTCTCATCCAATCTCGATTTGTTTCACACTGAGGACAGTGTGAGTTAAGTCTGGGGGAGGATTTCATCCCTTGCTAACCACTTTTCTTTCATGAGTCTTGCATTATCTACACTTTTTGCATTTTCCTTAAATTTTTTCAAAATCGGTTTTCAAAACAAAATATGTTTTTAAAGGGAATGGTGAACATGAATCAATGATAGTTGACTGTGTGCTTTTAGACTGTTCCTAGTGACATGCTCATTCATGATTTAGGACTAGACTAGGCGGTAGCTAAGCACATTTGAAACGAATTACCCCAGAGGAATTTGAATGATTTCGATTTAGTTGAAGGAATACACTAGCTCTGTTTTATTTGGACTTAATTTGGACTTAACTTTCTAATTGAAGCATTAGACCAGGGAAACGAATCATACATTCAGGACTCCTTTATCCTTTTACCACTCTCAGTTGATCCTGAATGGCTAGTTAATCTTTCGCTAGTTCCCTACCTTAACCAGTCCTCTTTCAAACCACATGCAGTCTTGTTTTCTATTGTCTTATATGCAAATAAGTGCAAAAACGTTGGAGAGAAAGAGGAACGACGCAGTTTTCAGTCACCAAGGACAGAGACCTGCGATTTGCCGGAAAGGTTCCAGGAAGGATTCAACACGAGAGGAAGCTCAGTTTGCCTTAGAAAAATCTCAGATTTTGGTACAATCTCGTCCTCTACTCTCTCTCTTTAAAAGGCATTTCCTTTTCAAAAAAAAAAAATAAAAAAAAATAATAAATCCAAAAATAAGAAAAGAAGGAAATTAAAGCCTTAGAAAGTCTAGAGAGGTCGAATTTTAAGTCCCAAGACAACTGGAGTCTGATTTTATGGAGTTTTGGAGATCATTTTCTGATTCCCGGAAAGAATCTAAGTATGGGGGAATAGCTGTTTACAACAAAGGAGGAAGGATTATGCAACAACATTTGGCAAGAAGAAGTGACTGAAAATTGAGGTCATCAACAGATCCTTATCTCTCTTGCGGTTTTGCATATTATCTTGCATCCTCCAGATTCATCAGGTAACCCAAAACACTTTAACTCCACCACTTAAATAGCCTTTTAATGCCAAACGCCGTCTACCCTGGATGATGTCTTTAATGAGAACTCACTATTGAACTTAATGAATGTAGAGAGCTAGTTGACTGGAATCAAGATTTAGATTGTTTAAGTTATGCATGACGGAAAAAGTGGACTAGTATCTTTTGTGCATTGGTGAGAATTTTCTAGACTAAGTTTAGGAGTTCATGTCTCTGAGATTTGTGCATTCCCTATTCTTGTTTTAACTTAACCAGTTTAGGCTTTTGCTTTGTTTGAGGACAAACAAAAGTTTAAGTCTAGGGGAGTTGATAAAACCGTATTTTCACCACTTTTATGGATCATTTTGAAATACTTTTTCTATGTTTTTAATTGCTTTCAAGTACTTTTATTACGTTTTTCTAGTATTTTTAGTTCCAAGACTCTTTTCAGGTAACTTAGGGAAAAGTTTAACAAAATGGATTGAAAACCAGATTTCAGCTCAGAGTCAAACCGTCATAAGTTCACCGCTGATTGAAGGTCTTCTCACCGTCTGATCCAGCTCAAATTTGGAGATCTTAAAGATGGAAGTATCAGCTTTCCAGCACACTTTACAGCTTGGTATTCCAACGGTTCAATCAAAAGATACGCGAAAATCAAGATGTCCCGTAAACCAGCCGGCAAGCGTTTCCACCCGCGGCCAACAGAGCATTTCCCGCGGTCAGAAGCACCGCGACCGCGGCCACCCACCCATTTCCCGCGGTCACACTCATCCCGACCGCGGCCAGCTAACTCTGACCCCGAAGGCCCATTTCTGAAGCCCATATCATTTTCCCACCTTTGATTCCGGAACCCTAGACCCTAGAGATGTCTTGAGCACTATAAATACATGTTTTAGGAACCCTAATTCGTAGGCCCTCATATGTTCTTATTGTTTTAGAATACTTTTTAAGTTTTAGGTTTTAGCGAGAGAGAGATTTGTCTCTTGGACCCTTTGTTCTTTCTTTTTCAATTTCGGTTTCTATTCTACTTTTTAATACTATGTTTTTGATTTCTTTCATCATGTCTGAGTAGTTTTATTGTTGGGACTAGGGATTTTCGATGGGGATTTATATGTTCGATGAGGATTCCATGAGCTTTTGAGCCAAATCTTAGAACTTTTTCTTCTGAATTCGTTTTTACTGCATGAGAGTAACGTCATGAACTACAATCTGATCCAGATGCTTGGTGACACGAAAGTGTTCATTCGGTGTCAGATCTAGTTTCGGAGAGCAAAACAAACATAGGAGTGGAAACCTACCTATGGGCGATTTGTGAATGCTGACGAGTCTTAAACATAATGCATCTCTTCTTTTCCAGGGCCAGAGTGGAAACCTACTGGTCAGGGTTGAGAGAGATAGTTGTCTATGATCACGACAGTGGCGTATTCATACATCTGTGACTCCAGTTCGAAAAGTTTAAGCTAAGATATTATCAAATTTACTCTCTAGCAATGTTTTGAATCGTTCGTACCCCTGAGAAAACTTGACAACCCTCAACACGACACACATCAAAATAGCCAAGGGTGGCCAAACCGAGCTTGGCCGCGGGCCAGGTTGTCACGGCTGCGGCAAAACGCCTCTTGGACGGGGCTGAAAGCTCCTCGGCCGCGGTCAGCTCCCTTTTCTTCTCTTTTTTTTTTTGGTTTTTGATGCATACTAAGGCTTGTATAGAATAGGAAAAACAAAAATTCAATAGAAAAAGGACATTGAGATAAATAGATAAATATCTAAATGGATTGCCTCCCATCAAGCGCTTTGGTTTATAGTCTTTAACTAGAAATGCAGATGAAATCTGAAAAAGAAAAAGAAACTAGGGCAAACAGAAGAGAGAATAAGCAGAAAAAGAAAATAGGGTGTTTAGAGTTCGGATTATTTTCTATGAATTTTGGCAGAAGCTCGACATATATAGCCCTCTACGGCTAAACCTTCCTTGGTTAAACCTCCAGCGGCTAAACTTTCCTTGGTTAAACCTCCAGCGGCTAAACCTTCCTTGGTTAAACTTCCAGCGGTTAAACCTTCCCCGGCAACGGCGCCAAAAACTTTGATGGGCCTCGGGATCGCAGGTCTTTCCAGGCCCGTTGGTCCAGAGTTTTAAATTTATAAAATCCTAATGTCTGAAAGTGCACAAATGTACATTGCAGGACTTAGGGTGTCGATCCACAGGGAAGATGTCTAATCTGCAAAAAAACTTCCAACTGGGATGGTAAGCGAAGTCATAAACACATGGGGGTTTTTGGGGTTTTTGGTTTACGGGATCCTAAACTAATCCTAACCTAATATTTACCGAAAACTAAATGCAATGAAAATGAGTTGCTAAAGAAATATATGAAAGGTGTTCGACTCAAACCAGGGATCTAAACTCATAGGCGACGGCGCAGACTTCTCCGGTTTACCCTAATCGATGTCTAAGAATTTCCAATTAGTCTCCGCGTGATTTATCCTTATGTATTTCCAGTATCTTCATTGAACTAGAATAGGCACATGTATGGCAAACCAACTCTCGTCACCTTAACCAACTAATCACTTAATACGACAATTAACTCTCGCTCTCATGCCGTAAATAAGATCATGCAATTACAACTTAATTATTTTGCTCACATTTTCTCTACAGGAAGCTTTCGACTCCTGTAGCGACTATGTTCTTCTGAAGCTAGGTAAGGATTTTCTGATACAGCACACTCGTGGCTCTGATTGATCCTAGGCTCAGAGATTAGGTCATGAAGCTAACCTCATGCAGTATAAACAACTTAGAAGAGATGAGATCTAGAATATGGCTTAGAAATCTAGAAAACCTAAGCCCTTCGATACTCTTTATAAACTTGACTCTCTAGGACTAATCTAACATGATGCAGAAAATGATAAAAGATATGAAAGATGCATAAAAATGGAATGGAAAATCTAAATAGATAAAAAGGAGAAAGAACAATGGTTCAGGGAAAGAATCCTTATCTCCATCGCCTAAACCTAAGAAAACAAAGTTTGGTACCTCAAACACTCATTACAGGAGCACACACCCGATTAGGGCTGCTAAGAAATGTATTTATAGGTCATAAGGTCTTCCAGGTCTTAATTAGGGCTTCTCTGAAGAGGAATGACGAAATGGGCTTTAATGTTGGGCCTTGTGGCTCGGCATAGGTCCACCGCAGGTGAGAGTCCTCCGGGGCAGGTGGATTGCACTTTTGCCGCGAGTGAGAGTCTTTCGGGACTGGTGAATTTGGTCAACTTTCTCTTCACATAACTTTTGATTGCACCGTTTGATTTTCCTGATGTAAAGTGTTATGGAAATCTTGTTGTCTCTTCTTGAATGTCTCTAAATTTGAGCTGGATCCGACGGTGAGAAAGACTTCATTTGAGGCTGAACTTCTGACAGTCTGACTCTAAGCTGAAAATGTGGATTTCTCCCATTTTGCCATGTTTTTCCTTTAAGTTTCTTGAAAAGAGCCTTGAAACTACAAACATAGAAAAGCCATAATAAAAGTTCTAAAACTAATTAAAACTTTTGAAAAAGCATTGAAATCAATGGTGGAAATGGGTACAAATACAGTGTTATCACTATTCCATGGCAAAAATGATCCAGACGTTTACCTATAGTGGGAAAGAAGATCAAGATGCTTTAACTGTCAAGACCTGCCAGATTTCAAGAAAATCCGATTTGCCACTACAGAGTTTTATGATTAAGCTGTCACCTAGTGGCATTAACTAGTTACAATCCGTAGACGCAACAGAGAGCTTCCGGTTGAAACATGGAATAAGATGATAGCTATCATGATGAAGTGTTTTGTTCCTAGTCATTACCATTGGGAGTTGCACCAGAAGCTGAGGAGGTTAACTCAGGGAACTAAAAGCGTTGAGGATTATTTTCAGGAGATGGAGAGTCTAATGATCAAGGCTTAGAAGAAGACAGTGAGGCTACTATGGCAAGATTCTTAAGTGGATTGAATCGAGAAGTGCAAGACAGAATCGAGATGCAAACATATGGAGATTTAGAAGAGATCTTGCATAAAGCGGTTCTAGTTGAGCAACAAATCAAGAGGAGGGGTTTGGAATACACTTATGGAGCAGGGTCCTCTAATGCTAAGACAAGTTATTCAAAGGCGGATAGAGCAAATTTTAAGCCAAAGGATTTAACAAAACAGATCTCCTCCAACAACGACTACAAAGGCAAGGCTGAGGTCTCTACTAGAACTCGAGAGGTTAGCTGCTTCAGGTGTCATGGAAATGGACATTATGCCAACGAATGCCCCAACAGAAAGGTGATGATTGTCTTGGAGAGTGGGAAGTATGAATCAGAAGAATAGAAAGAAGATTCAGAAACGTCTCTAGAAGAGAATGAGGAGCTGCCTGCAAAAGAAGATCTATTGGTAGCAACTAATCCAAAGGAGAAAAGGAATTGTAGCGGCAACTGAGTGAGCTTATGGAAAAAGTCAATATTCGTGAGAGTATGAGTCATTGTTATGTGCCTGTTCTATTCGTGCCAAAGAAAGTTCAAAGCTGGCTTATGTGTGTTGACCGCAGAGCTATCAACAACATCACTGTAAAGTATTGCCACCCTATTCCTAGACTTGATGATATGTTTGATGAGTTGCATGGATCTAGTGTCTTTTTTAAGATAGATCTTAAAAGTGGTTATCATCAAATTAGAATGAAAGAGGGTGATGAATGGAAAACAGCTTTCAAGACTAAGCATGGGTTGTATGAATGGTTAGTTATGCCATTTCAGTTGAGAAATGCTCCTAGTACCTTCATGAGGTTGATGAATCATGTTCTTAGAGCATTCATTGTAGATTTTGTTGTATAGTTTACTTTGACGACATCTTAGTCTACAGCAAGAGTTTAGATGAGCATACCTGATATTCTTATATTTTGTCATGTTTAGGATTGCATTTTTGTCCAAATATTGAGTTTCATGCATACATTTAAGTAGTTTTACATATATTTGTCTTTGCTTTTGTCTTTAGTTAGGAATTGCATTAGGTCCTAGAGACTTTTGCACTTTTGGAGTGTTTACAGGTCATTTGGAGCTAACTGGGAGCAATTGGGACAAAAGCCATGGAGAGACCATCACCTTATGTGCATCAGACTCGGACAAGTGTTATGGAGCCGACGATCCCTCAACTTGATCACCTGAGAAAGAGGACTTTCACCAGGATTCAGCCTCCGGAGTCTTCATAATGAATCAAGAGCGTCGAGTCTAGTTTCCATAACACTTTAGATCGTCCTATTTTCAGTTTTGAGCTGAATGTTACGGCAATAAGAAGCAGTACATGTCTCGGAAAGGATAAAGGACCAACGCAACGCGCATCAAAGAACCGGTGGAACGGAGCCCTTGCCGACGTCAACTGAACCCTAACCCTTCACCAAAGTTCGAGATATTTAAGTTGTCTTTCCAATGCAGTTTAAAGAATGCCATTTAGAGCCATATCCTGGAAGTTACGCTCCCCTCAATGCAAAGTGGTCCGAGAAGGCTTAGGTTGTGCAATACGGTACTGCGACTTGATTAACTCGCACCCATGAATGTTCAACGCTCTGAAAACAAGTTGAGACTTTAGAGATGAGTGTAAGGAGACACTGAGAAAGGTAGAGACTTCCAGAATCAAATTTGAGTAAGTCCACAATGCTGTGCGAGATAGACCTGCGAGTTGGACATGAAGTAGAACCAAGTAGCACATGTGTTCGAAAATTACACCGACTTGGGCATGCGACTTGGGCAAGGAAGTGACCATCTCGCACAAATATTATCTCCATAATGCGTCCTGGTTGTGCGAGTTGAAGAGAAGGAAGCCTGAGCAGCACAAACATTCGCTGTTTACACCTAGATAGGCATGCGGCTGGGGCTGAGGGATTTATGGCATTACAAGGCTGCTTCTATGGCTGTGCGACTTGGGCCTGCGACTTGGGAAGCACCTGACCATGTCGCACACTTGAGACATGACCCATTTGAAGCCGGGTCAGTACCCAGTTTGTCCTGGGCTGACCCGGTCCGCAAGAGACACTATATATGCTTTTTAGGGTTTTTTCCAAAACTAAAGCTTTGTTTTCTCTTGTTTCTCTTTCCCCTTTTGTTAAAAAAACGAGTCTGTTAAGAGATATCTCAAGGATTTAATCAATCTAAGTCTGTTTCTTATCATCTCATCTTCTTATCTTTGCTTCCAATCATGATTAACATCACTTCTTGCAAACGAAATTGTGTGTTCATCATGATTTAGTGAGTAGTCTTCTTTTAAGCTTCTAGGTGTGTAGATTAGGGTGCCTTGATGTTTGATTTATGATGTTTAGGTTATAGATTCTTATTTCCTTTCCTTAGTTAGCTGCTCTTAATGCTAGATCTCTCATTATAAGCTTGATCTAGAACTTAGGCATTTCTCCACCCACAAGGTGTTTGATGAAATGCCTGAATGACCTAACTTAAGGGTTTATGCCTTTTTCATCATGGGAATGATTGTTAAATGCATGAATGACATATTAGAACTGTTTCTTAATGCTCATTGATTCATATTTCACAAATGATGATTTGGTTTGAAAATGGATTAGTGTAGAGGTTAATTCCTTCATGAGAGGATTAATCTAGATTAGAGTTAATTGTAATTTGAGATCATATGATGCTTGCTTTATTTTTCTGTATAAGATTCAGTCTTTCTTAGCTCTTATTTTGATGCACAAAGAGGCTGTCTGGTCATTTTAGACTTGGAACCTTATGCTTGTTGATTGCTTATTCATCTAATGGGAATTAGTCTTGATTTGGTAATTAACAAAGGAATTTTTTGTCATGAGAATGAATTAATCTGATTGGGAAGTCTAGACTAAAGAATTGCAAGTGTTGCATTGTTTGCTTAGCATCATGAATTCACATTTAAAGCACCCTGATCAATGATCACATCTAGAGGTTTAGCTTTCTCTTATTTTGAATTTGAGTCTTTGTTTTGTTTATCTTGTTGCTTGTTCTTAATTACTGCTTGTTCTTATTTGCTTTATGTTTTTAGATCACCTTGTTACCAACTGATCTGCTTATTAGACTTGAATTAAGATAGCTCCTCATAGTTCTAGTGTCTAGAATCTCTCCATTTGGATTGATACCTCAAGTGCTACGATGACATGAGTAGTTGAGGAGTTGATCAAGGATTGAAAAATTCCTACTATCAATTTGGCGCCGTTGCCAATTGGAGATTCATTCTAGCATTAGGACTTTGGATCTTCTTGATATCAAGTCATTTTATTTTGTTTTACTGATTACCTTTCAAGTGCTGTCTTTGTTTTCAGGTGTATGAACACAAGAAGTCAAGCAATAAGACAAAGAGAAAGAGCTGAGCACATTGAGAGGTTGGGTATGGATCAAGGGCAACAGGCTCATGGTGGTAATGTAAACCACCAGGATCAGCAAGAGGGTCCGGTACCACGTCCAAAAACAGTTGTGGGAGCTGGTGATGAGGCCAATACTCAGGCTCAAAGACATGGGATTCAAGCTCCTACACCTGAAAACGATTTTGAGATCAAATCTGGCTTGATCAACATGGTGCAATCAAACAAGTTCCATGGCTTAGCATTAGAAGACCCATTAGATCACATTGACAACTTTGATAGAGTCTGTGATCTAACTAAGATGAATGGAGTGAGTGAAGACAGTTTCAAGTTGAGGCTATTCCCTTTTTCTCTAGAAGACAAAGCTCATCAGTGGGAAAAGTCTCTACCTCAAGGATCAGTCACAACATGGGAGCAATGCAAAAGAGCATTTCTAACCAAGTTCTTCTCTTCATCAAGAACAGCAAGGTTAAGAAATGAAATCTCAAGTTTTATTCAGAAGAACCATGAATCCTTTTGTGAGGCTTGGGAAAGATTTAGAGGGTATACCATGCAATGCCCTCACCATGGATTCTCAGATGCTCAGCTGCTAAGTACCTTCTACAGAGGTGCTTTACCAAAGGTCAGACTACTCTTGGACACTGCTTCAAATGGTAATTTCATGACCAAGGAAGTCTATGATGCCATGACCCTTGTGGAGAATGTAGCTCAGAGTGATGAGCTTTATGGAGCAGAGTTTGACAGGAATTCAAGAGGTGCTGTGTGTGCTGAAGATGAACGAACAAGGAAAGACATCTGTTCTCTCAATGAGAAGCTAGATAAACTTCTCCTAGCTTCTCATAAGTCAGTCAACTTGATTAGAGATGTGAATCATGTGTTTCAAGACACATTTCAAGGGGAAGACATCACAGCTGAGGTAAACTTTGTAGGTGGACAACAAGGTTACCAAAAAGGCTTTACCTACTACAAGAATTACCCCACCCAGAACTTTCACTCTCACATCAATAACCAGCATGGTTTTGTCCCTCCCCAACAGCAAAGCCTCCAAGAGAACTCAGGGAATAAGGATCAGGAAGTACATAACCTGCTCCAGAAAATCCTCCAAGGTCAAGCAAATGGTGCCATGGACTTCAACAAGAAAATGGCAGAGATTAACAACAAGGTGGATTGCACTTATTCTGATCTTCTAACTCAACTTTCAACCTTGGCTTCCAAAGTCAAGACACTAGAGAAAACAAGGGCCACTGCAGTTCTCAAGCTCAAAGATCTTTACCAGGGACATCAATTGCACATCAAACAGAATACTGCAATGCAATCCTCTCAAATGATGAGAATCATGCTGCTGTCCAAGAAATTGAGGACCTTCTCCATGGCAATGTCTCAAGTGAAAAATGCCTGACAAAAGATGATGAGAACACCATCATAGATTAGTTTGAGTTCCTGTTCTGTGATCTCAATGAGAACATTGAGAAAGAAGGTGGGGAGGCAGCTTGTTTTGATATGAAAAAGAATGATTCTGAGATTGCTGAAGGAAAGGATCATAGAATGGTTCAAGGAAGGACATCTGATGGAGTCTCTAGCACTGGTTCAACAAAGATGAAACCCAAATCAATTCCCAAGCTAGGTAATCCAATGAAGTTCTCCATCTCATGCTCTCTTGAAAGTTTGAAAGTGGACAATGCTTTATGTGATTCTGGATCAAGCATCAGTGTAATGTCTTTAGACATGGTGGAGAGACTAGGGATCAAGAGTCTTAAGCATCACCCCATGTCAATTACCTTTGGAGATTCATCCTCAAAGAAGCCATATGGAATCCTTGAAGACTACCCATTAAAGATTGGTGAATGCACAGTTCCAACTAATTTTGTAGTCATGAAGATGAAAAAGATCAAAGAGCTACCTCTTCTGCTTGGAACTCCATTTCTGAACACCACAGGAGCAAGGATGGACTTTGATACTCAAAGAGTGGTGCTTACTAAGGTAGTTGATGAAGTATCTTATCCCCTTAAACCTCCTTTTGCTGGGTTTTGTGGAGTTATATCAGATAATTCTGATGAGTTGAAACACTATGAGATGAAGTATGTGGGGAGTATTGGAACTATTGCAGAAGCTCAACCCCTTGCATCTGTTGAGAAGAAGAAAGAATCCTTAGTAAGACCTGATCTTGAGTTTGAAGGGGATTTCTTTAGTGATGATGAAGCTTGCTTGGAATCTCTATCTCCCACACCATGTGAGAAGGAGATCATCAGCAACAAAGGAAATGGTCCAGGGTCTCAAGACAAGAACCCAACAAGAACCAAACCATTCACTCTTGGGTCCTCTTCTCAAGTCTTAAATCTCACTCCTTGGAAGTTTGATGGTGGAGCTGTTGAATACAAAGTTAAAGGCAATGGAAGATCAAGACCATTTGCCAAAGTCAGAGCTATCCTCACACCAGAGTTCAAGGACAAGGGATCTGATGGTCAAAGAGCTGATGAACAAGGACCTCATGCTTGAATTCATGGACAAGACAAGGAGCATCAAAGCTCCTCCTCTCCCTCACTAAGAAAAGAGTATGAAAAGTCAAACTTAGTGACTTAAAACAAAGTGCTCTTGGGAGACACCCCAAGCTTATCCTTGCACATAACTCTTTTTAATTTTTTCTCTTCTTTTTCATGTTTTAGGATATTTTAATGGGTTTTGTGAAGTGTTTTCAGGTCTAAGGTAACTTATGGATGCTGTGGTCCAATGACAAAGTGAAAAGGAGTCTGAGAACAAGCTGAGGAAGGACTTAAGGAATGAAAACTGGTGAGCCGCCTGGTGTGCTACTTGGGTGTGCGAGTTGGACAAGGTCAGGTCCCATCTAGTACACCTGTTCGCAAATCACACCTACATGGGTGTGCGAGTCAGTTCTCCCCTGATCCAAGTAGCACACCTGTTCGCAAATCACACCTACATGGGTGTGCGGGTTGGTGTCTCCTAGGGCCATGTAGCAACAACAAAGAAGGCCAGAACTTTCAAGAAGCTTTATGTGCGACTTGGGTGTGCGAGATAGGAAGGAGAGCAGCCCATGTCGCACAACTGCAGAGCACCAAGCTTTATGTGCGACTTGGGTGTGCGAGTTGGTCCAAGACAAGTCCATGCCGCACAAGGGATTTCAGGCCAAGTCAAACCCATCTCCAGTGATGTCTGGCCTCAGCTGGTGCAGATACTCACTCCCTTTTTGCATAAGAACCACACCAGGTATCACTCCAAACACTTGTAAATGAGCATTTAGCATTTTTCTTTATCTTTTGCATTTCATGTTTGATTTTTCCTCTTTGATTTTTGAGTCTCATTTGATCATGCATAGCATTTAGTGCATATTAAAAAAAAAAAAACCAAAAAATTGAAATATTTGAAAATTTTAACACAGAAAAAAATGTTCATGTAGCTGCATTCACATTTTAGGATTGAGTCTTGCTTGCATCATATAGGTTGCATCTTGCTGGGAGTAATGATAGTTTTTTCTTGAGAGTACATCACTTTCAGAATTTGGACCAAATATGCTTGTGAAATAATATATGTGCTTGCAAAGCTTGAAATGATCTAGATCTGAGAAGCAAGTTTGAATTGAACTCAACTCTAATAAGTGAAAACCTTGAACTTGACTTGAAACTATCATTTGGTGCATTGTTTGAATAAGCTTGTGGATACCAATATACATATTTGAGCTAGAATCCTGTTTTTACCATCCTCTTCCTTAGCTCAAATAGCTGAATCTGCATAATAGATCAGTTTTTCTCACCCTGAACCCATGCTTCTTTCAAGCCAATTGTTTGTGTGTGATTGAGAGCCCACCTTGGACCAAACTTAGCAGAAAGTGTTAGGTTTAGGGCGACAAGGGCAAGTCTCATTGAGTGGTAAGTTCCATCATCAAGGAACTGAGAGATTTGGCGAGAACTAAGTGTGGGGGAATACTTGTTGGTGAGTGGAAAAATGAGAGATGAGTGGAAACAAAAGGAAAGTGGTGAGAACTAGGGGATATAAAAAGAAAAGAAATCAGTCTTGGAGTTTTGAGTCAAAGAAAGTGAGCTCTAGTGTTTTGAAAAGAAAGAGTCTAGCCTCTAAGTGAAAAGAAAAGAAGCCAAAGAGCTCAAATGTTTTAAAAAGAAAGAAAAAGAGGTTAGAGGTTACAAAGAAAGTGAAAAAGAGCTATGCAAAGTTTGAACTCCAAGACTTGTGTATGAAAAGGAAAAGAGAATCCCCTAGTGAGAGAAGAATGAGTGTGAAAAGTAAGCAAGTGAGGAAACTTTGAGTAGAGTGTGGGGTGGGATGAGTCCTTGCCCTTGTATGCATAGGTTGCTTTTTACCTTAGCATTCTGCCAAAGTTTGGTCATTCATAGAGAGATCCTTTTGCTGCATTGAACCCACTAAGGCATTGATGAGATCATTTTAGTCTCATAACCTCACCCTAGCCAAACTCTGTTTGTTTAAACAATGCATCATTTGATCCACTTGGTAAAAAGCTTAATGAATGTTAAAGAGTTGAGGAATAGGATAACTTGTGGAGATTACTGTTGAGTTGATACACCAAAGTATGGTTTTGCATTGCATATTGAGCATGAACTTGAATTTTCTTAGTCGTTGCTTCTCTCAAAGGAAATATGAACTCCCATGCATTCAACCTCTCTCTCTCATTTCTTCTTGTTTTCTTGAGGACAAGCAAAGGACAAGTGTGGGGGAGTTGATATTCTCATATTTTGTCATGTTTAGGATTGCATTTTTGTCCAAATATTGAGTCTCATGCATACATTTAGATAGTTTTACATATATTTGTCTTTACTTTTGTCTTTAGTTAGGAATTGCATTAGGTCCTAGAGACTTTTGCACTTTTGGAGTGTTTACAGGTCATTTGGAGCTAATTGGGAGCAATTGGGACAAAAGCCATGGAGAGACCATCACCTTATGTGCATCAGACTCGGACAAGTGTTATGGAGCCGACAATCCCTCAACTTGATCACCTGAGAAAGAGGACTTTCACCAGGATTCAGCCTTCGGAGTCTTCATAACGAACCAAGAGCGTCGAGTCTAGTTTCCAGAACACTTTAGATAGTCCTATTTTCAGATTTGAGCTGAATGTTACGGCGATAAGAAGCAGTACATGTTTCGGAGCGGATAAAGGACCAACGCAACGCGCATCAAAAAACCGGTGGAACGGAGCCCTTTCCGACGTTACCTGAACCCGAACCCTTCACCGAAGTTCGAGATATTTGAGTTTATTTCCAATGCAGTTGCAAGCATGCCATTTGGAGCCATATCCTGGAAGTTACGCTCCCCTCAATGCAAAGTGGTCTGAGAAGGCTTAGGTTGTGCGATACGGTACTGCGACTTGATTAACTCGTACCCATGAATGTTCAACGCTCTGGAAACAAGTTGAGACTTTAGAGATGAGTGTAAGGAGACTCTGAGCAAGGTAGAGACTTCCAGAATCAAATTTGAGTAAGTCCACAATGCTGTGCTAGATAGACCTGCGAGTTGGACATGAAGTGGAACCAAGTAGCACATGTGTTCGCAAATTACACCGACTTGGGCATGCGACTTGGGCAAGGAAGTGACCATCTCGCACAAATATTATCTCCATAATGCGTTTTGGTTGTGCGAGTTGAAGAGAAGGAAGCCTGAGCAGCACTAACATTCGCTGTTTACACCTAGATATGCATGTGGTTGAGGCTGAGGGATTTATGGCGTACAAGGCTGCTTCTATGGCTGTGCGACTTGGGCCTGCGACTTGGGAAGCACCTGACCATGTCGCACACTTGAGACATGACCCATTTGAAGCCGGGTCAGTACCCAGTTTGTCCTAGGCTGACCCGATCCGCAAGAGACACTATATATGCTTTTTAGGGTTTTTTTCCAAAACTAAAGCTTTGTTTTCTCTTGTTTCTCTTTCCCCTTTTGTTAAAAAAACGAGTCTGTTAAGAGATATCTCAAGGATTTAATCAATCTAAGTCTGTTTCTTATCATCTCATCTTCTTATCTTTGCTTCTAATCATGATTAACATCACTTCTTGCAAAGAAAATTGTGTGTTCATCATGATTAGTGAGTAGTCTTCTTTTAAGCTTCTAGGTGTGTAGATTAGGGTGCCTTGATGTTTGATTTATGATGTTTAGGTTATAGATTCTTATTTCCTTTCCTTAGTTAGCCGCTCTTAATGCTAGATCTCTCATTATAAGCTTGATCTAGAACTTAGGCATTTCTCCACCCACAAGGTGTTTGATGAAATGCCTGAATGACCTAACTTAAGGGTTTATGCCTTTTTCATCATGGGAATGATTGTTAAATGCATGAATGACATATTAGAACTGTTTCTTAATGCTCATTGATTCATATTTCACAAATGATGATTTGGTTTGAAAATGGATTAGTGTAGAGGTTAATTCCTTCATGAGAGGATTAATCTAGATTAGAGTTAATTGTAATTTGAGATCATATGATGCTTGCTTTATTTTTCTGTATAAGATTCAGTCTTTCTTAGCTCTTATTTTGATGCACAAAGAGGCTGTCTGGTCATTTTAGACTTGGAACCTTATGCATGTTGATTGCTTATTCATCTAATGGGAATTAGTCTTGATTTGGTAATTAACAAAAGGATTTTTTGTCATGAGAATGAATTAATCTGATTGGGAAGTCTAGACTAAAGAATTGCAAGTGTTGCATTGTTTGCTTAGCATCATGAATTCACATGTAAAGCACCCTGATCAATGATCACATCTAGAGGTTTAGCTTTCTCTTATTTTAAATTTGAGTCTTTGTTTTGTTTATCTTGTTGCTTGTTCTTAATTACTGCTTGTTCTTATTTGCTTTATGTTTTTAGATCACCTTGTTACCAACTCATCTGCTTATTAGACTTGAATTAAGATAGCTCCTCATAGTTCTAGTGTCTAGAATCTCTCCATTTGGATTGACACCTCAAGTGCTACAATGACATGAGTCGTTGAGGAATTGATTAAGGATTGAAAAATCCATACTATCAATACCAAGCATCTTAATTCTGTCTTAAGAGTTCTTAGGGAAAAAAAACTCTTTGCCAATTTGAAGACATGCACGTTTTGAACAGATAACCTTGTGTTCCTATGTTTCGTTGTGATTGCAGATGGAATCAAGGTTGATGAAGAAAAGATCAAAGCTATTAGAGACTGGCCGAGCCGTAAGACCGTCAGTGAAGTGAAGAGCTTTCACGGTCCAGCTTGTTTCTATAGGTATTTTTTTAGGGACTTTAGCACCATTGCTGCTCCACTCACTGAAGTGATCAAAAAGGAAGTTCGGTTTAAGTGGACCAAAGCACAAGAGAAAGCTTTTGAAACTCTAAAGGAGAAACTTATCAATGCACCACTCTTATTTCTACCAAACTTTCTTAAAACTTTTGAGATTGAGTGTGATGATTCTGATGTAGGTATTGGAGTTGTCTTGATGCAGGATCATAGACCTATAGCTTATTTCAGTGAAAAACTAGGAGGAGCCATCTTGAATTACCCGACTTATGACAAGGAGTTGTATGCCTTGGTGAGAGCTTTGAAAACATGGGAACACTACTTGTGGCCTAAGGAGTTTGTGATCCACACAGATCATGAATCACTCAAGCATTTGAAAGGGCAACAAAAGCTCAAAAAGAAGCATGCTCGGTGGGTTGAATTCTTTAAAACCGTTTCCTTATGTTATCAAATACAAACAAGGTAATGAAAATGGTGTTGCTGATGAATTTTCTCGAAGGTATGTCTTAATCTCTACTTTGGACGCTAAGTTGTTGGATTTTGAACAACTTAAAGAAATGTATAAGACAGATCCTGAGTTTGGAGAGATCTACAAGGCGTATGAGAAGTTTTCCTCTGGACATTACTTTCGACAAGAAGGGTCACTCTTTTATGAAAACCGTTAGTGTGTGCCTAATTTCTCTCTTCAAGATTTTTTTGTCAGGGAAGCTCATTTTGGAGTTGATGAGACATTTTGGAGTTGCTAAGACACTCAAAATGATGTAAGAACACTTCCACTGGCCCCACATGAGGAGACATGTGGAAAGAATCTGTGGTAGGTGTGTCACTTGCAAACAATCTAAGTCAAAGATCCAAGCCCACAGTTTGTATAATCCTTTACCGATTCCTTCTCATCCATGGACTGATATCTCAATGGATTTTTTGCTTGCTTTGCCTAGGACTAGAACTGGAAAATATTCTATCTTTGTTGTGGTAGATAGGTTTTCTAAGATGGCACATTTCATAGATTTTCATAAGACTGATGATGCATCACATGTAGCAGATTTGTTCTTTAAGGAGATAGTTTGTGTGCATGGAATGCCAAGAACGATAGTGTCAGATAGAGATACCAAGTTTCTAAGCTATTTATGGAAAACATTATGGTCTAAGTTAGGTACTAAGTTGTTGTTCTCAACTACTTGTCACCTCCAAACTGATGGACAAACAGAAGTGGTTAATAGAACTTTGTCTACTCTCTTGCAAGCATTGATTAAAAATAACTTAAGAACTTTGGAGGAGTGTTTACCACATGTCGAGTTTGCATATAACCATTCAGTGCATTATGCTTCTAAGTTTTCACAATTTCAAATAGTCTATGGTTTCAATCCGACTTTTCTTTTGGATCTAGTCCCTTTGCCTTTGAGTGAAAGAACAAGCATAGATGGGAAAAAGAAAGCTCAATCCATGAGAAGGCTAAAAAAAAAAACCTTGAGGAATGAAAAGCAAGCCAATAAAGGAAGAAACAAGGTGACTTACAAATTTGAGAAAAGAAAGATTCGGCTGAAAGGAAGTCCAAGCTCATGCCAAGAATTGATGCACCATTCAATATAATCAAGAAGATTGGTAACAATGCTTATCAACTTGATCTCAAGGTAAGTATAATTTGAGCTCAAGTTTTAATGTATCTGATCTAGTCACTTTTCTTGCAGATGTTCCGGATTTGAGGATAAATCCTTTTCAAGAGGAGGGGGATGATATGATCATGGATGGAAACAAATACTTGGAGCTTGAAGCAGAGCTTGATCTAGTTAACAAAGGACTTGAAGATGATGAGCTGCTTTGTGTGTCACATGGGCCAATGACCCGAGCCAAACTAAAAGACTTAAGGAGTCAATTAGAGTTCTACTTAGTCATATTGGAGATCGACTAAAGTACTTGGGCCAGGACGGAGAAGATGAATTAACAAGCCACCTTGGTTTTGATTCAGGTCCAATGCTGATCAACAAATGGACAAGTGATTTGTTTTCTTTTTTCCTTACCTTTTGATTTTGTTCCAATGGGTTTTCCAAAGGAAGGTTTTTAATGAGGCAATGGAGTTTACTTTCACACCAACCCATTTGTTGATCCAAAGACTCAAGCCCAGCAATGTTTTCGACCAAAAAGCTTAAGGGTTTAGATGGAGATGATATTTTATGAAAGGCGTAATCATAAAACTCTGTAGTGGCTAATCGGCTTAGCTTAAAGGTTTAGGCGGAGATGATGTTTTGTGAGAGGCGTAATCATTAAACTCTGTAATTTGATAGTTCATGCTTTAAAAGGCCAGAAATTGAAAGCTCATGTTTTGTTTGTCAATTTTCTCAATTTAGAATCTAAAAGTCTAGTTTGTTAGATCTCATATGATAAATTAGATGATACAGTGAAACCCCAATAAACTAATATTTAATAAATTAATAATTATTATAAATAATATAGATTAATTAGTAATTATAAATCTCATGCAAATGTACTCTAAAACAATTCAGAAAGATATGGCTTTATTATTGTTTTTTTTTTTAAGTTGGAACCTCATTAGAACTTATTTCTAATTTTTTTCTTGCATCAATAACTCTTAGTATTGTTTTCTCAATCTTCATCCACAAATTATGAAGAATTTTTGAAGTGATAATTGTTTTTATTTTATATGTGAAATTGATTTCAAATATATTTTTTTTGTCAACAGCTTAAGTACCTATAAGGACTCGGAAATTCAAGTCGATGGTACTGAGTTTACGTTGATCATATCCTGAGGGTAGACCCAAACACTCTGTGCTAGGTTGTCTGTCTTCGTATTCTTTGATCGTGGGACAAGTGAGATAGAGAAAAAGGTGAAAACCTCCTTTCTCTTCACGAGTTCCTCTAGGTGTAAGTTAAAAGTCGGCTACTCCTCTGACGTAGACACCATCTTCACCAACTCGGAGCAGTCTGTGGCAAATGCTACCTCCATCTTATTATTGGCAATCATGCAATGCATCTCCTATATGAGAACCTCCAGCTCGGAATGTAATGGAGTCAAACTTCGCCGGACATTTCTAGCGCCGATAACAATTTCGTCATTGCCCTCTTAACAAAAGTACCAGCCTAGTGCATCTGGCCGATAGATACTATTCGTGGGCATTCCGCGGATAACTGTCACGTCTACTGGATATTTATCAACCCTAGATTCTATATATGAGTCATCAGGTCAATCAGATGGTTGACCATTAAATTTGGGTAGTAATTAAACCCTTTAGATATGGCTGTCCTCAGGCAAGAAGCTGGTATCCAAGAATCATTCCATAATGAGATTGAATATCCTGATCCAACTCTTTTGATTAGTCTTTTTTGAACCAGAGGTCTAGCCGATATAATGCTTTCAAAGATTTTATAACTCTATATACTTTCAAAGCTGGTATCCAAGAATAATTTCCTGAAACTATCTTTATGATCATTTTTCAATCAACTCTTTTCTCTTCTTCAGAGAAAACTTAGGGAGAACTTTTCTTTAGTTCCTTGTGAACAATTCGATTGTTTGGTGAGTAATATTCAACCGATCATTCTTGTCTCGACTTGGTATGTCATATTCAAGGAGATAAGTTGGTTAAACAGAAGCTATTCCGCAATTTCTGTGTGATTTTTCGATCCACCCTTTCTTTACCTGAGTCTCACAATTCATTTGAAAATATCTATCTATTTTACCATCTTCTAAGTGCTAATTCAGAGAGAATCATATTAATATGTATGACGTTGAGAGAGAAGTATTTTTGAATTTTTTTTTTATCGAATTGATTTGAGAGAGATCTTAAAATATTGCAAATATGTAACATATTGCAAATAAGTCTCTCACCATTAAAAAGAATAATTTAAAAATAAATAAAAAAAAGAATGAGATGAGTGTCTCATTTGAAAAACTTTGAGAGAATCATTAGACTCTTGACCTATATATTTTTCGATTATTGATTCAATTTCTTTAAAAGCTAAATTCTATTATAATTAGGAGTGGGCATAAAATTGAACCAAACCGAAACAACCGAACTTAAACCAAACTGAATCGGTCCATTTTTAATATATAATCCGTTTGGTTGAAGTTTTTCATAACCCGAACGGTTCGGTTTAGTTTAGTTTTAAACCAAACCAAACCAAGAAATTAATATACTTATTTTATTTAGTTTATTAGTTCATTCATAATATTAGTCTTCTGAAATATGGTGAAATGTGAAATTTTACCTAAACCAACATACCATTTTTTTGTCAAACTGATTTTTTAAAAACTGAACTAAAAGCAAACCGAACTAAACTAAACTGAATTTAAACCGAACCAAACTTATTTTAATTGAATTTGGTTAAAATTTTATTAAACTTAAATTAACCAAACCGAACCAAATTCAAACGGAACCCCTAATTACAATATTAATATTATTTTGATGAGACACTCATTTTTAGTAGTATCTCACCATTGCAGATGGTTTTAGGAACATCAATATGATTGATCTTACATCCTACTTTGATGTAATGATGATGAACTGTATCGGTCATGTGTACGATAATTCAGTATTAATGGGTAGCGAGTATCCTACTTGGGATCTTTAGGAGAGGATGAAGTATTGAGTTCAGTGTGGTGGAGATTATGGACTGGGGTCCTTAGCCAGTATCGTTATTCGTCGGTCCTCCCCAGATTTGGGAGGCGATAGGTCTGATAGTGTAAGTGCCGACGAGTAGTCATTATAAAGACTGTTCGAAATTAAAGAAAGAAGAGAATTTTCAGAAGCTCTTATTATAAAAACTAATTCATAGTAAAAACACAACAAAACTCTAGATCCCCATTTAGGCTATTCCTGATCTCAGCAAAAGAGCATAATGCAACTGAGAGTTGGAACCTTTAAAGTTTAAGACGTTCATTCAATTGTTTTTCAAAGAATACAAGTTGGTATCAAACATATACAGAGTAAAACGCATAGATATATGTTATATCTCACAAGAACAAAAGAGCAACCAAAAAAAGAAAAGAACAAATGCTCGTGCTAAGCTACCCACACAGGGTTTGTATCTAGTAAAGCCAAAGAAATCCTTAGTAGTTGATTATGGTTGACTCATGTGTTTAGCGAAGCCCACATCTAATCTTCTGGTCTTATACCCCAAATCCCTACCTCATTCAGTTTTTTCTTTTGGCAGCAGCGACATAATCACACAGATCTAAGCTTTCTCAAGGTCTCCATGGTGCTGGTGGTGGCGGCGGAGTTGGGAACAAAGGAGGAACAGCTGAAAAAATAGTGTTTTTGTCTATAGTACGGGAGGCGTCTTCTTCACCCGACAAAGCCACGAGAGCTGCGACCAAACCAGCATTTCCAGCAAGAGTCGGTTCAGTGTAGTTGTAGTTCATACGGACATCGCGGAACCCGTCACGCTTGTCAGGACCAGCAACCATGGCTCCTTCAATGGTGTTCGGGTTTGGTTTCTTGCTGTCTCTCCATTTCCATCCTCCTTTGCAGTTATATTTCACTTTGTTCTTGGGAATCGAAGCTCCTCTGTGATGCACGCGTTTAGGGTATTTTTGGCCAAAACCCACCAGATAACTCATATTCCGAGGGTTTTTACCGAGTATGTAATCAACCTGTGAAAAAACAGCTAAGCTGAGTAAAGTCCAATTCGGGTTTTTATCACTACTAGCATTACTAAAAATCAATCATCAAATCTAACAAGACTTTTGTATTTATGACAAAAAAACTACGTTTCTACAATTTCTTTTATTATTAAACTTAATATTCTAATACAAAATGGATAGAATCAAAAATATTTGTATGAATAATGCTAGTGTTGATAAATGGCTTTTGAGGTGATAATCTGTGTCGCATAGTATCATTTTGGATATTTCCCATTACTATATCAGAGATTACCAATTGTGTAAAGATAGAAACCCAAGACGCATTACCTGAGTTCTCGCAAACTCGCGTAGGACATTGGTTGAATAGAAATTAGGTCCACAGTTCCATCCAGGAGTATCAGCAGCATCCAGATAATCACTGTACAGTGTCGCTAAGAAAGCTGCATTAGCAGCATACTGCAGAGGCTGTGGGTCTCCATGATTCAGCTGTATCAAACCTCCTGCAAATATACCAAAACTTACATGTTTAGATTACCAAAACAAGAACAGGCTCAACAATTGGAGTTTATATTAAAGCCAAACATGGCTGATAACTCACCCCTGGTTCTGTTAAATTTGTTGAAATAAGGTAAGTATGAGCACATGACTATGTTGGTCTGATTGTGAAAGGTGCTTAGAATTTCTTCATATGGATATCCAGGACTCAAAAACAACCTCAATCGAGTCAACAGCAACTGAAAAGCACAGGGATACATAATCGTTAAGAGAACATGAACATATAAGAAACATAAACATAGCAAGTTCTCTAGTAGACTGACCTGAACACCAGCAAGCTTGTTGTCCCAGCTAAACACACCATAGAAAGGGCCACCCCAAAAGGCACCAGCGTGCTTGGCCATAGTGGGTTTGGTGATTAGATCGAGATAGGATACGTTTCCCGTAGCATAGTACATCCAAGCACCGCCCCAAATAAACTCATCCCAATACATGCTTGAATTATAGAACTTAGCTGCTTCCGCAGTGCCTGCACTGTATCTACCTCTCCGAGTCCTTCCAAACTGATACGCCGTCTTAGCACCATGGACAAGCTTTTTAGAATACTCTCTGTTGTCCTTGAAAACAATAGATGCTGAAGCCAGAGCAGCTGCCATCTCTGCAGCGAGATCCGAGCAGGCGCCATTACACGTAGTCACAGGCCTTTTATAATCCATATCCTCAGGCCGCATCCAACAGTAATGATCATTAGGAACCGTACTTCCTTCGTCGGTATTTCCAGACCCGACCTATGTTAAATGGATGAAACAAACAAGTCAAAACAAAACACATCAAAGAAAGCTAAGATCTTCGATACAAGATAATCAAATTATTACCTGCGCCACCATATCATTGATTGAATCAGCAGTACTATTGAAGGTCTTGAGAAAGTAATCAGTTCCCCATTTGATGAGTTCTTTAACATGGACAAGTTCACCTGCGGCTTCGTATTTGTGGCTGTATTCAATCACACTCCAGCTCAACATAGTCATAGCATAAGCCATGGGGAAATTGAACTTGATAGTATCTCCCGCATCATAATAACCTCCAACCAAATCTTTGTAGAAGCTTGCATCACCTTTCCCATCTTGAAGACCAGAATTACCTCTCCATGACACGTTATTGTGCCTCGGCAATTTCCCAGCTGCATCATCGAAAATGAAAAATTAGACTTTCTATAAATCTATCTTTAAAACTACATCAAATCCAAATTTTCATTATTAGATAAGGTCAGATCTTGAAGACTGATTAGCAAAAAAGCTAGAAATCTCGAATCAAAGTATAGTCGGGACTTACATTTCTGAGCATTGAAGAACTTAAGGGCTTTGTGGAGAGCGAGTGTGTAATTATCCGGCGGCGGGTTTTTGTGGTGGTTGCGGGGAACAGTTTTAACAATCAAGGTGATAAATCCGGCGAGTAAAGCGGCGGCGACGATAGTACCGACAGTCCAGACGAAGATCTTGCGGCTAACGATTATACAGCCGAGATCGACATACTTCTTCTTCTTCTGCTCCGTTGGACCAAGAAGCCAGCTCTGCTGCGTCTCATCTAGAGGCCGTGAAAGAGCCGCACGGTCGAGATCGTTCAAATTCCGACTACGATCGTCGTCGGTGGCGGAGTCAGTGGCGTGGATCTCGAGCGGACCTCCCCATGGATCCCGGCCGTACATGGTACAAGATGAAGTAGAAGAGACGAGTGAATCAGCGCTTTAGAATCAGATCTGTGGAAAATGGAGGAAGAGAGAAAAGAGATTTTAGTTGTAATGTGAGAGGAAATGTGAGAGGAAATGTGACGAAGCTTAAGTTTTAGTCAAATAATGGACGGAAACACCATGTGGTTTCGATTCTTTCTCTTCTTCTTTTTATTTTTCTTTTTTTGTCTCAGTTCAATTATTATATTGTTATTTTTTATTTTCTTATTAGTATAGTTTGTCGGTTTTCTACATGTTACGTTACAGCTAACACTAATTTTGGACCTTTTTTTTTCGCCAACCATGATTGAGCTTTCTGGCCAACAGGTTTGATTTGGTACATAGCATTTAATGGAAATTTATAAATAAATGATAATAGCCATATTTAGTGAAAAATAAATTGAGTAAATAATAAAAATATATATGCAGTAAAATTTCTATTAATTAATAATATTGAAATTATATATTATGGTATATTAATTTACCTATAAATTAATAATTAATAATGTATAGACAAAATATTTTATAATATTTAAAATTTGATTTCATCAATTTTTTCATGTTTTATTATCTACATATTTCATACTTAAGATGAATCAAATTTTAGATATTAATAGCATATTTGACTATCCGGATCAAAATAATATATGTTTAAAAGGTCGAGAGTTTAGAATAAATTTTGGCTATAGTCCTTAATGTTTATGATGAAATTGAATAAAAAAGTTATAAAATTTTGAAAAGCAGTTTCGCGAAAAGAAATGATTATGGCTTAAATAACTTTTCCTAATTTGTGGACACAAATTGAAAAGATAACACTAAAAATTATTGATGAAATTAGATATAAGCTTCAACAAGATTCTAATTACAGAAATAATAGAATCAATATTATTCTATATTGTCTTAGATATATTTATCTAAAATTTATGATTATTAATTTGTATTTTTGTTGAAACTATATATTTATATAAATATATTTTCAAAAAAATGATTATCTTATCATTTTATAAAAATTGAACTATTCTTACATTGACTTTATTTGGGATCAGACAAATATATTATTTTCTAGTAATTATTAATTTATCAAATATTAATTTATTAATATTTTCCTGTATCATCTAATTTATCATATAAAATCCAACATAACTAAAATTTAGATTCTAAATTAGAAAATTTGTCAAAAAAATATGAGTTTTTGAAATTCTGACTATATAAAACATGAACTATCACGTAAAATTTTTTAGTGATTAATGTTAATATTAAAAATAAATCATAACTTTTGGCTAACTGACCAAATAGGACATGACTTAACTCGACAAATAGAATAAATAAAACAGGATTAAAAACCATTAT
Source organism: Eutrema salsugineum (assembly GCF_000478725.1). Taxonomy (NCBI): domain Eukaryota; kingdom Viridiplantae; phylum Streptophyta; class Magnoliopsida; order Brassicales; family Brassicaceae; genus Eutrema; species Eutrema salsugineum. Next base: position 19,402,366 of record NW_006256829.1, on the reverse strand, counting down.
AAACCATAATTAACTGATACAATGTTGTTTTCTCATTCTTCTTAAACTCTAAAAAATGGTTGGAATTTTCATGATTTAGGGATTTATGAATAAAGGAAAAACGATGTTGTATCACTTAACCGTGACTTACAACGGTTTTTTAACCCTGTTTTATCTGTTTTGTTTGTCGAGTCAATATCAAATCTAATTTGGCACAATCAACAAAAATTTTAATTTAAATTTAAAGTTAATATAAATTAGTAATTTAAATTGTCGAGACGATAGTCCGTACTAATGGTTAATTAAAAAGTTCATGTTTTTTTTTTACAAATTTTCTATTCTAAATTTTACAAATTAAATATTTATATATATTAAAATAAATTAACATATAGCGATATAAAATAGAAATGAAATGCTTAAGTCGTCCAAAAATGTGTAAAAACAATCCATAAATATTTGATTTGTTTCTTTATCATCTTTCTATTAAATTTTCTTTCTACTTTATGTTATTGGGTGCAAATATTAAAAATCTTAGGTAGCGAACAAAAAAAACTTTGTTATTTCTTTAAAAAAAAAACAATGTTGTTGTCACTTGGCAACAGTATTATTTCTACGATTAAAGTTTTTTAAAATGTATTTGGAAAATTTTATGTATTATACCATTAAACAGTATTTATGAATATAAATATTTTATCCACCGTTTTTAAAAAAATATATATTATTTCGTCCATTTTCCAGATGCTTTGTTTACTAGTAAAGCAATTGGCTGAAGTTGGTTGGATGACAAAGACACGCCCACTAACTCGACGAATACACTGTCGGTGGGATGGATATTTTATTTTATCTCGATATTGATATTGTGTTTTTCACGTCATCATTTTTGTAACATCCTGGTTTTTTTTAATGTGGGTTTATTTAAATTTTGTTTTTGGTAAAATATAAAAATTATATTACCAATTTTTTGTTTTTTGACAGAAGTACAAGAAACTGAAAAAGACCAAAAATCTATACTATTATTTACAAAGTCAAAAATCCTATGTGTCATCACCACAACGATTTCCTTACGTGGCATTAATAAAAAATATTATGTGTCATTTTAATTCATTTTGATAGGTATATCATTAATCCTACGTGTTAAAACCGGTGACATGGATTTTTCTTCGATAATATAATGGGCTATGGGCTAGAGATTTTAACAACCGTCATAACCATAAAAACCTAAACTCTAGAATATTCTTCTTCTTAGATCTGGAATTATTATCCAAAATCCGCTCCGAAAAATTGGATATCTGAAAGGGTCGGATCCAGATCCAGATAGTAAAATCTCATGTTTGTCAAAACCGGATACAGATCCAGATAGTTAAATTATAAGGTCCAAATATCCGTATCCGAATCTCTAACCTCTAAATATATTTGAAAATTATATTTTTTTAATAATTTATAATATAATTAAGATTATTATATATAAAAATAATTTAAATTAAAATTAAAATATCTTTTCATAATAAAAAGTTAATTGTTTTACAAAATATTAAATAAAATTTTAATTTTATCATTATTTTAATATTTATATTTTTAATATTTTTTGGATTCGGATCTGGATTCGGATATCCGCGGATATCTTAATATTTAGACGAATATCCGCAGTCCGGATATCCGAACATCCTAGATACAGATCTGGATAATTAAAAATCGGATCCAGATATCACAAAATTACCCAGATATCCGCTTCGTTCTGGGGCTACTTCCTCTTATATATATTCGTTTAATTTTACATATGCATTTTCTTAATCTCTCGGTATTCTTTAGATTTTGCTCTATTTTTTTTTTCCTTATTTAGATGTTCAACTTTAATCTTATGTCAATATAAATTGATTTTGTAATTTTGGTTTCCACTCTTTTTGTTCTTTTCGTCACTTTAATTAATCTTTTCTTTTGGCTATACACATTATGATCATGTTTTTCGTATTTCCTATTTATTATAATTATTAACATATGCTTTTTGTTGTTCTGTTCTCTTAGACTTCATCCCCCAAAGTTCTTCAAGATCTTACATGTAATAATAAACGTTTGTTTCCTTCAGGTCACTGATTCCAGCTTTTGCAATCATATCTTTAAATTGATCCAAAAGGTAATTGCAAATAATTATTAAAATCTCTTTTTAGTTTTAGATGGCTTTTTGCCTTTCCTATTTAACATTTTCTTTTTATCCTTTTTAACTAGCAATTTAATCAGTTTTAAAATTTTGAAAACAAAATTGTTTAGCCGATTAACTCTTTTAATTAGCTTTTCCTTTTACATATTTTTTCTCTTTTTCTTTTTTACAAATTTCTTTTTTTCCTTTTTTTAACACTTTTAAATAGTATATTTCATATGATTTTGAGACTTCACAAAGTTATAAAAGTAATTGTTATTTCTGTTTCTTGTTTGTTCATAAAGGAAAAAATGGTAATTTTTCCTATCCTTTTATGTTACTTTTTTCTTAATATTGAATTAAGGATTTATTTTTGTATTTAAAATCAAATTTAATTTTTTTTGCAATTCCTCTATTTAACCTTCAAAAAATAATAATTATTCTAATTATAAATTTATAATATCTTGGTTATGATATCTCGTGGAATGATGAACTTGGGATTTGGATTATTATATTACTTATAGATTGATATAGTCATTGTCACTTATCCCCCAATATATGAATATTGATATTGGCTTTAAATTTTTTGTATAATAGTTTTCACCAATCAAATTAAATTGATTTGAATTGGTCAGGTTTTGTTACTTATGTGACATACTTTTGATGCAAGAATTTCCACAACAAAATATCCAAGTTGAAATATATTAACCATTACAAAAATTAAATAATATTAAATAATTAGATTGTAATTTTATATATTAAAAATAATAAGCGAGAACAAAGGCACATCTATAGATATATATGAGATTTCCATAATTTTGGATTCCAAATATTTATCAAAATTTTAATATATCTGGATCAGAAAAATATTAAATTAAAACAAACAAGTGACAACAAAATATGAATATTGTAAATGATTTTTTTTTTTTAATTATAGGTGTTATCATTAAAAAAAAAAAGACAATTCTCAAAAATGGTCCAAAAAACTAAATCTTCTCAAAAAGAACCATCTTTTTCACAGGGACAATTATAGCATTCATTAAAACAAAACAAAAAAAACACGATTAGTTTTAATTCTATTTCCTCCTCTATGAAAATCACAAATCTCACAAAAACCTTCATTGATCGCGTCACGACTTCCACTGTTGTAAGAATTTCATATGGAATTTGACGGTCGTCGTCGGAGTTAGCAAATCTTCACTCTGAAAATCGAGCTAATCCCAACTTTGTCTCCTTCAAACAAATATTCATTTTCTTCGAAATCTTAATCGAAATCTCGCTCAAATTTGGGAAAAAAATGGGGGTTTGGGAAAAAATAGGGGGTTTTAAAAACTTTTGTGATCAAGCTATAGGTTTTCGGCAAAAATCTGTTTTTCTTGAATCCTAAATCGTTTTGAAACCGTTTTCAAACTGCAGATCGTCAGAAATTCAAAACCCATGCCTGAATTTTCAACGGGAATGCCTCCCTAATATTCAGGAATGATTCATATTGGTTTAGGAATGTATTCATGAATCATTAGACCTTCAGGAATACCTTTAAAATGTTTATGTATTTGTTGTTTTATATACCTACAACAAGTCTCAATAGTTTGTTTTAATCTTTGTATCATCTATTATTTTGACAGTTTTAACTATACATGTTTACATGTACTAACATGGACAAGCTTTCCGTGAGAAGTTTATTAAGATAATTTTAGGAAGCTTTTTCTAAAATATTAAGAGACCTTATTGAATTTTCAATTCAGGAAGGCTTTCCTAATTTTCAGGAAGAAATTCATAATAGTTTAAGAAGATCTTTCTGAATAATAAACCTTCAATGATCACGTTTTAAATATCTCTTATAGATTTTGAATGTATAAATGTTTATGTATTTGTTGTTTAACAAACATTTTCTCTTGATTGATCGGGTCTAAGACATTTTGTGATGAATAAAGTTGATTGAATACCATTAAGTAGCAAGTAGGTTTGCATTGCAATGCTTTTGAAGAGTATGCTGTATCAAACCAAAATTAAGTTGTTTACATTTTAATTTCAGACCAAACTACAGATTTTAAACTTTTGGAATCCATGTCTGAATTTTCAATTAGGGAATGCCTCCCTAAATATTCAGGAAGGATTCATAATAATTTAGGAATGTCTTCATGAATCATATATCTTTCAAAAAACAATAAAAAAAATAACAATAAGCAAGTGATCTATATATTTTGTGACGACGTTGAAGCCAAAATTGAAAACCCTGAAAATTTACTGATAAAAAAATGTGTCGATATTGTTAAAGAGATAGTAAAAGAACTCTATGGTGATTCATACATATCAGAGAGAGATCCAAAGTTTTTTCAAGATAAAGCAATTCTCAGCCTGAGAAATGCAAATGTGGGATTCATAAACGAATACATGTTGTCGAAAATGCAAGGTGAACATATTTAACGCTTTATAAATATATATATGATCTTACGCTTCATATCGTTATTTTAGTTATACTTAGTGAACTTTGTTTAAATTTTTTCTAGGTGATGAACATACATATTTTAGCTCGGACAGTATTGATACTTCTGATAAGGGTAAGATTGACGAAAAAGTCTACACCCAGGAAGATCTTAATAGTATTAAGATCTCACGATTACCGAACCATGAATTGAAATTAAAAATATGAACATATATTATGTTGCTTTGGAATATGGACCATAGAGGTGGTTTATGCAATGAAACAAGACTCTTGGTAACACAATTGGTCAAAAGGTCTTGATCCCACGAATATTTGTTTCTCCTACCGAGACAAGGTTTCCTTTTAAATGAGGTGTAAAAAATTCCCTATAGCTATCCCCTATGCAATGACTATCGATAAAAGCCAATGACAGACTTTGCAAAAGGTTGGACTGTATTTACTAAAACCTGTATTTTTCTATGGACAACTTTATGTGGCTATATCACGTGTTACTTCGAGAGCTAGTTTGAAGATTCTGATAACGGATACTATGAGTAAGCCACAAACCAAGACTTTGAACATTGTATACAAGGCCATCTTTCAGAATGTAAGAAAACAATAGTTTATTTTATTTATGTTGGTTTAGAACTTTAGTAATTAAATGGTTTGTTTTAATAACACTCGGTTTACTTATGCTTCAAAATTAATATCTTTTCTCTTTTTCCATTAATGGTTATCCTAATTGTCGAGAATCGATACTTTTATTAAATATAAAAGAAATCGAGTGTACAAAACCATAATGGTATTTGAAAAATACACAAACTTCAACTTAAGAATCTGCAGTTGGAATGTTGTACATCAGCAAATATTGATGCACATAACGATAATGGTCACAGTTGATAAAGTAATAAGTTTTTTCAAAAGTAACACTATCCAACTATCAAAATTTATGAGTTTATTAACGATACAGATCACAATATCATTATCAAACTATCGAAACTTTTCACCATTATAAAAAATGATTCAAATAGTTAGTATTGTTAGAATAAGAAAATATTAAAATATATCATTTTAAAATATTATATATAACTTATAAATCTCATATTTATCAATAATCGTCTCTACAAATTTTATAATCAGCTTGGTATACATTGCAAGCCCGCGCTTGGCGCGGGTCTCCACCTAGTAACATAAGTAAACTTGTACAACAAACGGACACAACAACAACGACCAGAAACAGCCACCTATCAACAACCTGATACGGAACCAAGAGGGCGGTCGAGCGAGGAGCAAACAACAAGAAGGGGAAGCTCGACGTCAAACAAAACCCGCAATGTTGCCACGAGAAACAGAAACCAGACTCGTCCTCAAAAATCCAGAAACACAATGCTTACAGCTTCATCGCGAGATAAGAAGACCTTCTTGAGACTGATGCGAAAGCTGCTTTCATACACCACTGGCGGGTAGAAATTGGCGTACTCCGCACGCGAGAACTAATATAGCAAACGCAAACAACCCCACCAAGCCGAGACAACCAAAACTCCCCGAAATTCAAGTCCACAAGAGACCGATGCAAATGAGACTCATCCTGTGCAATGCTACCATTACCACGAACCAAGCCACAACTTGATCACCTTCGCAGGAGCGAAAAGACGACAAGAAGCACAGTCGCATAATGCTGAGACCGAACACGCACCAATGAGAGACTTCGGGCCACCCGGAAGAGACAACGGTCGAGGAACCCCTCCACCATGGAGGCACTTCACCGAGCCACACCGTCACCAATCTTCCGCTTTAGAAAAACGCCAGAGGAGCAACAAAGACCAAGGAGAACAAAGCACACAACCTGCCACACAACGCGACAACCCGTAGCGAAACTCTCCTCGTGATGCTCTGAAACTTAATGCCAAGAAAAAAAATACCGGATATCTCAACGATACGGACTGACAAAATGCCGGTACAAGCACAAGAACACCGCCGATGGACGCCAGCGAAAAAACCGGGTAGCAAGCAGTGAAACAAACTAACGTACAGACGAGACAGACAAAAGGAGGATGACCGTCTAGACCAGAAGACCACCTCCCACCGCCGTGACCACAGCGACTACGCTAAGGTCCCGCCACCACCGACCGAGGACCCGCTAGAAAGAAACCACCCATAAAACTGCCACGCCGAGCCAACAAACTAGATCTACAAGACGGTCACACCAACACCGCCGCTGCAAGCATAAAACAAAATCGGAAAGAAAACAAAGAAAAACCCAGCAAAGATGCAGTCCTCGGCACCCAGAGGGGAAGAGCAAATCGAAATCCACACCGTAATAAGAGACCGCAGCTACAGAGTGTAAAGAATCGGAGACACGACAGCCACCGGAAAACCCAAGAGGCAAATGCAAAATTAGGAAGCTACAAACCAGAGTCAATCGCTGTCCTCATACGGTGACTGAAGGTAGAAGATTCCATAAACATGCTGCAAATAAGAATAGCCAAGAGACCACCGTAGCCTCCGACAAACTATCACCGCTAGAGAGAGCCACCTGAAGATCCACCACCGGGAGATAACCTAAAGATAAAAGAACTGATGGAGGTCTCTCCTCCGGCGACGGTGAGCCACCACGCGCACCGGAGAGGGAGATCGGAAGAGCTGAAGTTGTCTGCAAGAAGAAAAAATTTTCAGATCTGAAAACGAGAGAGAAAAAGGAGGAGAGAGAACTCCAAATTCATTGTCGGCTTATTTAAATTTCTGGGCCAAGGCCCAATTTTCTTTCTTCTCTTTTCTTTTTGTCGAAACCCATATATATATATGTATGTATCTCCCTCTTCCTTTACCCTAGACGCAAGACTCGTAGAGAAAGAGTGAGAGATCCACCGCCGCTGTCTCGCCTTGCAGTGTCACTGTTTCTGCGTCGTCATCGCTCCCTCCTTCACGCCATCTTCCTCTTCTCTCCACTTGTCTCCCTTAGTGTTGTCGAGTGTGTATGTCCACCACCACCACCACCTCCATTCTTCGTCTCTGAGCCACCACTGTGCAGCTAGGAGGATGCCAGTATCACCGGAGAGCCACCACAGCACCAACGAGTTGTCATACCGAGATCTAAGGTGGTGTGAGCTGTTATTTGCGACTCAAGTAACATCTGTAGCTTCTTCATTTGGGATCTCCGTCGAAGCCAGCCTCCGATCTGCCACCACCAAGATTCATTGCCGTGTGCAGCACAAATCTCTGATCTGCTCCTCCCTATCTCTTAGCATCTCTGATCCAAAACAAAGGTGAGGACTGGTCGTGCTATCTTTCACTTTCCTTCGTGTCGTACCGTAATGTTAGTTGTTTGTTAAAGTGTTTATCATTATGTGCTGCTACAAGTTGATGTTTCGTTTGTTTGATGTTGAAATATATAAATATGTGATTGTAGGTGCATAGGTTGTTTCATGGAACATGGTTAAATGTAATATAAATAAAGCTTCGTAAATTATATTAATCAAAGATGAATGATTAGCAAATACAAACAACTAAAATAGTAAAGAAATGAATGTGTATAAGTGTAGTTTAGGGATTATAAGAATAAGAAAAGAATATGTGGTGGTAAAGGAGTCTTGAGAAGCAAGTGTGGTTTTATCTAGATGGCTCGGTAATCGTTGGAGTGACCTGGATGGCCTGCGGGTACATGGGTCTGGACCTGGATGGGCTGCCGTTACGTGGGTCTATGGGGCTGCCGAGCCAAATTTAGGACCGCTTCCTCCGGGTGTAACCTTCGGGTATATTATATCATTATGTTAAGGGATCATTTTTTGTATATGAGTTGTCGGTAGACATGTCCTGTTAGATGGTTCAGCTTATAACTTGCGTTTGTTGTGATTCGTTTGGATTGCGAAAGAGTCTGGAGGTTCTGAGAGCCTACACTCATTGGCTAATCCAAATTACTCATGCTCTCCTAGTTTGTTGTTTTGCAGGTTAGACAGATGGAAGCTGGTTTTAAATATATTGGTAGCGATTTTTGGACATCCTGGGATCTTACTACGAGAAAAGACATGGTCTTTGTGTGGGTGGGTCCTCACAATTTTGGTGGGCTCTAGATTCACTACATTAATCTAACAGTATTTAAGGAAAATTTGGTAGAACTCACTCATATTCACCCTTTTCTTTTGTTTTTTTTTCTTCGGAAAAAGAAACTTTTATTAATCTAAACAGCTGGAATCATTGTTTACAGCATCGTATAGAAATTGAGGGCAAATATGGTAAATAAACCATTCTCTAGAGTCTATAATGGCTTTCTTAGCCAGGATGTATGCACACGAGTTGGTTTCTCTATGTCTGAATGAGAATTTCACCTCTTGAAACTTTGCTCTCCATTGTTTAATTTCCTCCAGATAGTGTTGTAATCTGAAGTTTGATGAACCTGAATTGATCAACCGGTTAATATTTAAATTATCTCCTTCAAACTCCACCTTCTTGAAACCCATGGCCCATGAGGATTGCATTGCCCAAATCAAAGTTGTGCAGTCAGTTTCCTCTGCTGTATTCCGCCCTTGAAACTTTCCCATACCACACTCGAGAAAAGTTCCTTGGCAGTTATGTATGATCCATCCTAAACCTGAGATTGGATTACCCGGGTGGTGAGAAGAATCATAGTTACATTTAACCCAAAGACGAGCGGGTTTTAGCCATTTCCTTTGTGAAGTTATGATTGCTTGACTCCTTTGGGGAAGGCATTGTGGATTGGTTGAGCTATTAAGCCATTCATTTGTATCTTCCCAAGCACGCTTCACAGTATCTTCCGCTGATATTGCATTCCGGTCAAAAAGCAGATTGTTCCTTGCTTTCCATAATCTCCACAAGATCCAAAATGGTAGCTTGCGATTGTTGTCAGTTATGGAACTGTTGCGATGTAAGTTTAAAAAGAAATGGATCTTATCTTCCAAGGAGATTTGTGGATCACTTAGTGGGTACAGAGGGAAGCCTGCAATCCTCTATACACGTTTGGCATATTGACATGTAAAGAACAAGTGATCACTTGTTTCAGTGTAGTTACAGAACCGATAGCAAAAGCGATCCCATTTATTCGTCTATGCCTCAGGTTAGCATTTACTGCAATAGCATCTGATGCTATTCGCCATAAGAAGTGTTGGATCTTAGGAGTAATATCCGATAGCCAAATGTCTCTAGCAATATCAGGATGAGCTGCCAATGGTGATCTTGGTTGTTCCTGAGGATCATCATGCTGCATAGTATGTCGATATCCAGTTTTGACAGTATAGATCCCATTGTTGGTATATTGCCAAGTTAGGCGATCTTATGCAAGTGTACTTGGTAGATACTGTCGATAGATATGGTGATGGTCTTGAGGATCAATAAGCTCTTCCACTTTGATATGATCCCATTGGTGTGTGATGGGATCAATAAGATGTTTGACTAGTGTATTTGGATCAACGTTTGGTTGCAGATGTGGAGGTCTCGGTGGTGATAGAGCTAACCAGTTGACCATTCCAATTCGTGTTGTAGAGCCACTCCCGATATTCATGTATGCTCCTTTTTTCAGTAACTCACTACCAAAGAGAAGAGATTGCCATCCATATGAAGGTTGTGCGTCTGTATTTTCTGCTAAAATGTGGCCATCTCTGAAATATTTTGCTTTTAAAACACGATGGAGAAGACTATTTGGTCGTTGATGAAACTTCCAAACTTGGTTAGCAAGTAAGGCCTGATTGAATTTATTTAAATCCCTAAATCCCAGACCTCCATCCCTTTTAGATGTCGTTAGTTTTTTTCAAGCTACCCAAGACATTTTCCTTTGTTTTGTAGTAGAACCACACCAGAATCGGGCAATGAGTCTTTCAATATCAGAACATAGCTCAACGGGGAGTTTAAAACAATTCATGGAATACACCGGCATTGATAAGACAACAGACTTGATAAGAACCTCTTTTCCAGCCTGGGACAGGAATCGTGTTTGCCACCCATTTACTTCCTTTTGGACATTCTCCTTAATGTATTGCAGCATTTCTTTTTTCTTACGACCAAATTGTTCCAGAAGTCCAAGATATTTTCCTCCACCACCCATATTGGGAATCTGTAGAATTTACTTAATACTTTCTCTTGTGTGCTCAAAAACTCGTTCTCCAAATGTGATTGCTGACTTGTCAAAGTTGATGACTTGTCCTGAGGCTCTTCCGTATTCTTCAAAGATTTTCTTGAGATTTCTGCTATTCTTGTGATCAGCCTTCACAAAGAAAAGAGAGTCATCCGCAAACAACAGGTGAGAAATTGGGGTCCACCTATGCTCAACCGGATTGGAGTGATAAGATTCCGTCTTGTAGCATTGTTCATGAGGCTACTAAGTACATCCGCACAGAGTATAAAGAGGTATGGAGACAATGGATCTCCTTGTCTTATACCTCTTGTACCACTGAATTTCCCATATGGGCTACCATTGATCAAAACTGAAAAGGAGACTGATCGAACACAAGTCATGATCCACTTAATCCATGTTTCCGAGAATCCTTTTCGTCTCATACCCTCTTCGAGGAAGATCCACTCAATTCGATCATAAGCTTTGCTGATATCAGTCTTTACTGCCATGTAAGAATTTGCACAGCGTTTCCTTACTCTGAGGGAATGAAGGGCTTCATGGGCTAATAAAGTGTTATCAGTGATATATCTATCAGGAATGAATGCTGCTTAACTTTCTGAAACAACCCAATCAAGAACTGTCTTCAGACAGAACACTAAGATCTTTGAGATGATCTTATATATCACGTTACAGAGAGCTATAGGTCGAAAGTCTTTCATCGTTTTTGGAGTTAGACAAAGATTTGTGTGGTTTAGGTCCTCTGGCATCTCCCCTGTCATAAAGAACCTCTAGATTTCTTCAACAATCGTAGGTCCAACTATATCCCAGTATTGTTGGTAAAAGGAGGCTGTGAAGCCGTCTGGTCCAAGAGCACGTGTAGGACCAATAGAGAAAATTGCTTTTCGAACCTCCTCTGCAGTTATTTCCTTGATGAGCAATTCATTCATCTCCGGAGTAACTACTGGAGCCATCTGTTGCATTGTTGATTGCAGATGAACAAATCGGTGAAATATTTCTGTGCTTCAGCTCCTCTAGCTCTGTTACCATAAATATCCCCTCCGTCTGATCCTTTAATGGATACTATCAGATTCCGAGCATTTCTATTTTTGGTGGAGGCATGGTAAAACTTGGTGTTTCGATCTCCTTCTCGTAACCATTTGTTTCTGCTTTTGAGTTGCCAATATCTTTCTTCTTCCTTATAGGCAGTGATGAGTTCTTTTCTCATTGCAGACAGCTCAGCCGTGGAAACAGATCTGTCTGTATAAGCAGCATCGATCTTTTGTTTTTAACTCTTTGATGGATTTAGCAGAATTGGTATTGTTGCTTTGTTTCCATCGAGAAATGAAGTTCCTGCAGTTCTTGATCCTACGAGTGAGTGGAATGTATTCATCTCTTGATCTTTCCATAGTCCAACCATCTTTGACAACATCCTTAAACCCTGGTTTTTCACAACATCTAGGATCAAACCTAAAGCAACGTTTACCCTTATCCGTTTGTCTTCGAATCTTAATAATTGCAGGCCGATGGTCTGATTCTATTAACTCTAAATATTCAACCTCACTTGCTGGATATTTTGCTCGCCACTCATCATTCGCCATTGCTCTATCTAACCAACTCTCCACTGTTTTCCCCACCCAAGTCGTATTATTTCCAGTATAAGGTAAGTCAACCATTTTCCAATTTGCAACCATATTCCGGAAATCTACTAACGACCAATTTTTCCTCGGTTTTCCTCCTCTCGTCTCACTTGGTTGCAATATTTCGTTAAAGTCGCCACACATTAGCCAAGGGCCTGAACGAGTTGCAGAAATACGCTCAAGTTTTTCCCACAGAGCACTCCTCAACTTTCTAACCGGATGACCATATACACAAGACAAGTAGAAAGAAACCTCTTTATTACTTATTTTACAATCAAGGAGTCTTTCATCAGTAGAATAAAAACAAACAGACACAGCTTTGTTCCATAATAAAGCAAGACCACCACCAGCTCTAACAGGCAAGACACATCTAACATAATCATATCCGACTTGAGCAGAAACATTCCTGACAACATTGTCGGGATTCTTGGTTCGGTGATAAAGAGTATGTCCGGGGAATAAGTTGCCTTAATCCCTTTGAGGCGTCGAACTACCAGGGACCCTTTTAACCCACGGCTGTTCCAAAACGCTGTATTCATCCTGGCTCCGGTGGCTTCTGGCCCACCGTGCCATCTCGGTCAGTGTGTGGTTGTGCCTGAGCACTGGTCGGATCAATGTTGCTTGAAGAGCTTGTTCCTTCTTCAGAGGGGTTGTTGAACCAGTTTCTTATCTCGATGCCTTCCACTTGAGCCGGCTTCCGTTTAGCAGCGTGTTCTTTGTAATCTTCAAAAGCAATGACATGCTTAACATCACAGTAGATCAGAGGAAAGCCTGTAGAAGATGTTGGAGACTCTGTTTTACGTTTCTTGTTTGAAGGTTCTGGTCTGTCTTCTGTGTTACCGCCAGATTGATTCTTCTCCAGTGACTGATGTGAAGCGTTATTTGGTTCAAGGAAGCCTGGCGGGTAATCATCACCATCATTGCGTCATTGTCTTCATCTGGGAGTCTTTCAGGACCGGCTTCATTATTCATCGGACATTCCAGAGCATCATGAGACAAAAGGCCGCAAACGGAACAGAAGTTTCAAAGTTTCTCATACCGAAACTTCAAAACACTTGTCTCATCACCAAACTGGAAGATACGCTGGAAACGTAATGGGGTTTCGATGTTCCATAAGAGGCGAACTCGAACGTAATCGACATGAAGCGCACCATCGCCTTGAAAGTCTGTCTCGAGAAAGTGGCCCATCTTATCTCCGATGTGTCTCACCATACGCTCCGTGAGAAACTGCAGAGGGATCCCTCTAATCTGAACCCAAAAGGGAATGGTCTTAAGATCAGAATCGGAGTGTAGTGAAGTCCATTTTTGGATTACGCACATCCATTCATTAAAAGACCATGGTCCCCTTCGGAGAACAGAGTTCATTTACTCTTCTGACTGGAACAAGAATTGGATCTTCTTATTCTCAAGAATCCTCCCGATAACTTCATCTCCTACACCCCAGAGCCGAGGCAGAGCGTTCATCATTGCTCTCAGGTTTTGCTTTTGTGGGTTAACTGGCTTTCCGATGAGAGAAAAGCGAGTTTCCTTTATGGCTTCTGCACACAACTCCGTAGGGTGGCTGATGATTTCATTGTTTATTCCCAGGGAGATTTCCTGTAACTGTTTCCTGATATTGTCAGACATGATCAAAAGAAAGAGAGGAAAAGGAATTCCTTTGAACTGATCGAAAGTTTTCAGGAGAAACAGCACATGATATATATAGGTTATGGATGTTGGTAGTTAGCCAGACAAGAACGGTTACGCCGATATACACGCCTGGAATAACCGCCGGTAACCGGCGACATACACTCTCTGGCGCGAAAGGGTGGGAAGATGATACAAAAGGGTGTATCGCCCAAAAAATCGCCTCAGAGAGACAAGACATTTCTTTTTTTTTTTAATTGCTCTTTCTTCATTTATTTTGAAAAAAATACAAAAAAAAAACCATATATCCATTTGTTAACATCCATAATCTAAACCTAAGAAACAAAAGTTGGCTGTCTCCCTAACAAGGGGAAAGGAGCACACACGAATTAGGTTTTGTTAAATACTCATATTCATCCTTTGTAACGTTTATAATTTGTAATTAGAATTTTTTTCTCCATATTAAATAACAAAATTTCAAAATATTAATTTTTCTTGTATTTTAGTTTATATTTTTTATTTTACTTTTTATATTTTGATAATTCATTTCGGTATTGCTTTTGTATTGTTTTATATTTTTATGTTCTTTTATCTTCAATTCAGCATAATGTTTTTCAAAATTTACAACAAAAATTAATTTTTATTTCTATAAACATAATTGTTTTCTGTTAGCAAAAAATTTTAAAAATCGATTTTTCAAAATAAATATTCATTATATTCTATCAGATTTTAATTCTTGTCGTATGGATGAATATTAAAGAAAAAAGAAACGGTTAAAATTGTTCTATTTATATATGAAATGATTATTAATCACCAAATTCTCATATCATATCAACATGTAAAAGGTAGAATTATTATGGTTAATCATCTGATTAACCTAATTAAAAAATTATGGAATATATAATTAAGAAATGCCATTATAGAATAGTATGCTCATAAGTAACACTTATCATCCTGACAAATTTGAATGACTCTTTACAAAATTGAGAAGATATACAGTTAAATCGAGATATCATGTTGAACAAGATTTACAATCTACTTGTCCTATTAGTCAGATATATGAGTCTTATATAAGAAAATTACAAGCTCATTTTTGGAAACTGAAATGTCTTCTAAAACTATGATATTTTATTTGGCAAGCAATATCAGAATGCTTTTAGTTTTTGCAAATTTACGGGCAAGATGTACCAATTGTGATGTAAAATTTACATGGTATGGAGTAGAAAATAAACAATAACTGTCCATCACTCTTACAAACTTCGACAACTTCTCAGATTTCAACGCTTCTAGAAGGATTTCATATGACAGGGATTTATTCTAATGTTGCTTATCTATTTGGCATATCCCAAACAATATTCAGAATAGACATTTCTCATGGATATTCTAGTATATATGGAAAGCGAGAAATGAATCTTTTCAAATTTAAAATTGCAGAGAATGAGACAACTTTATGGGAATTTGCACAGATTAATGAACAATACATGTTATCTCAAAATGTTGGAAACTCTCAAGTAACCACGAGTAGTGAAGGATGTTGGTGTTACGTAGATGGATCCTGGAAGGAGTTTGATAAGCTTGCTGGACTCGGATGGTACCATTTCAAAAGAAATGTCGAAGGATCCTTCATGGGTGTAAGTGATGCGGTAGCATGTGCGCAAAGGTATGATCATCTAATTGACAAAATGAAAGATGGTTGAATGGTGATGGAGTTGATGTCAAAAAGGATAAATGGGCTGATAACCATCAAAAGAGCTGAGAACGTCTAAATATTATATTATATATAATGTGAAGATGTTTTTAGATTCAACACTTAACCATCAGGTAGCAATCTCTCAGATTGGAAGTTTTGGGCTGGATGATGTTTTTTGTCTATTTGTTGCTTATTGGCCAGCCAAGCATCTTAACGAGAAGCGTGGCAGAAGGTAAATAAAAGGGTGGAATTATGGAGTGGAACGTTTTCAAGTGTTTACAGCCTAAAGACGATGCAAGCCAAAGGAGCAGACATGCAACCATACATGGTTAATGAGCTAAGAAGATCAACACTAAGGCGGAATCCAAAATGCAAGTAAAAAAAAAAACGACATGAAGTAATTAAGGAATGGCTGTTATTATGATGTTTTTAGCAGAAAAGTCTCTAAAACATGGACAACAAGGGGATGAACTATATTTCGTGGGTCAAGGGTTAACAAGTGTTTTGAAGCACAAGAGAAGAATTTCAAAAGTCATTTTCGTCCATGGTCAAAACTGCATTTATTTTAGTCTTTATTTCTAGTTTTTATGCATAATTAAGTGTTTTTTTTTGAGATTTTCTAAGTAGACTATATTCAATTTATCTTTTTATGCACGTTTTTCATGTAGTCCTCTATATAATGAGGCTTTTTTGCATCAATAAAATCAGAAATTTGAGTATTGAGAAATTGGAGAGTCTTTGTGATCCATCTGTGATCTTTTTGTCATTTTTCTTTATCATTTGGTTTTGAGAGAGTTATTGATGGTGGATTAGAGCGTCTTTATCATCTGTTGGTGGCAACTTTATCCAAGTTTGGTGTTAGCTCAAGCGAGTTTCTTTATCAACTCTGGTGCTTTGGCTTTATGAGTTGTGGTGATCTATCTCGTATCTTCCTATCTATCCGATTACGTTCAAGGCAAGACACAATTGAGTCTTCTTTAGACTATCTCAGGAACCTTCGCAACCCAAAGCATGCATTAATTTGGTTCCAAAGCTGTCCTGTTTCAGTATCATCCATCCTTCACTCCGTTTGCATCCGCTATACGCATCAAAATGGTATCAAAGCAAATCCATGTTACTGAAGTAAAGGTTATTATCATCTATCATCTGTTTTACATTGTTATTCATGGATTTACCCAGAATAATAACTCTCGACTAAGCATACACTAAGTGTATTGGCAAAGAGATAGCAGAGCTAAGGCAACAGATGCAGCAGATGGTTCAAGCCGTCAAAGGCATAAATATGCAAGCGCAGCCGAAGAGACAAAGAGGTGCAGAAGATGAAAGGTCTTCTGGAGGACATGGAGGTTCTTCTCATGGTTTTGATTCAAATCATGATTATTGTAGGAGAAAGAGAAGAGATAACCGTCCACAACAGCAACAACATCATCGAGAAGAAGGCATTAAAGTAGACTTTCCAGATTTTGAAGGTAATTTCAACCGATATGAGTTTCTTATATGGTTAAGATCTATTGAAGGGGCATTTGACTATCGGGCGTATGAGGATGAGAAGAAATCAAGAGTGATGACCTTTAGGCTTAAAGGTTACGCTAATTTTTGATGGAGAATCTTATGTTGCAGCGTTTGAGAGAAGAAGCAGTTTGCTCTCTACTGTGATCATAAATCATTGAAAAGGAAATTTAGAGCTATTATGATGATAAGTGTTCATTCGTCACTTCTAGATTTGTTTTTCTTGGATTTGTCAATTCTGGAGATTGGATTCTGATTATGAAAGCAAATTTGAAGGAATGAGAGACTGGCCAGTTCCAACTACACAGTCTGATGTGAGAAGCTTTCAATGGCATGCTTCTTTCTATAGATGTTTTATGAAGAAAACCAGTACTATCATGGCTCCAATAACTGAGTGCTTGAAGAAAGAAAAGTTTGAGTGGAGCATGCAGCTGTTTTGGTGCTTCCTGATTTTAATCAAGTATTTAAGTTGAGGGTGATGCAAATTATGTGGAAATATGAATTTTTCTTGTTCAGAGACAACACCTTATTGCTTATTTTAGTGAGGAGCTCATAGGAGCTACCAAGAACAACTTAACTTATCAAAAGGAGTTTGCAAATATGAGAGCTCTTGATCATTGGAAACATTACTTGAGGCCAGAGCAGTTTGTTCTCTATTATGATCATAAGTCATTGAAGAACTTCAACAACTAGCACAAGGTGATTAGTAGAAATAATAAATGGATGAAATTTCTAAAATATTTTTTATTTGTGTTGGAGTATAAGGCTGAAAAAACAAATGCAATGGCTAATGCACTCTCAAGGAAATATGATTTGATCTCCATTCTGAATTGAGATGTTGAAGGAGATGTGTGATAGATACCTAGACTTCATACAAGTCCATGCTGAGAGCAAGAAAGGAGTTTCTGGATGAGTTTCTTTTCGAAGGAAACAAGATGTGTGTTTCCAAGGGTTCAATAAGGGAGATGCTGGTTTTGAAACACTTGGAAGAGATGTAACTGGTCATTTTGAGATCGATAAGATCTTTAACAAGATGCTTGAGCATTTCTTTTGGCAGAAGGACAGAGATGTAGAAAAATTTGCTAAGTTTTAGTATTTGAGGTTCTGAAATCAAGTACAAGGGAGAGATATTCACTTTTCAAGCAAATCAAAGGGGATCAGTCTATGGATTTTGGGCGTTCTGGAAAGAAACAAAAAAGATTCAATCTGTTCATGGAAAATGGAGTTGCAGAGAAGTTTTTCCTCGATAAATTTTTGTTTCTCAAGGATCTTAAGCTGCAGGACTAGAGGACAAATCCTCTCCAACCCCAGGAGTCTGATGCGAGAGCATGTGTGGAAAAGTATGATCATTTAACTGAAAAAAGTGAAGGATGGTTGAATGGTGATGGAATTGATGTCAAAAGGATAAATAAGGCTGATAACATAAAAAAAAAAACTAAGGATGTCTAAATATTATAATATTTCTGATGTGAAATGTGTCTAAATTTAACACTTAGCCATCAAAAAAATTTCAGATTGGAAGTCTTGGGTTGGATGATATTATTTATCAATTTGTTGATTATTGTCCAGCCAAGCATCTTAACGATAAGGAGGAGATAGAGTAACTAACAGGCTGGAATTATGAAGTGGAGCGTGTTCAAGTGTTTACAGCCTAAAGATAATACAAGCAAAAGGAGCAGACATGTGAACAAACATGGTTAATGAGCTAAAAAGATCAACATTAAGGCAGGATCCAAAGTGAAAGTCAAAAGAATAGTAAAACAAGATGAAGTGATTAACGGGTGGCTATTCTTATGATGTTTTTAGCCCTGAAAAGTCTCTAAAACATGGACAACAAAAGGATGCATGGGAAATATTTCATGGATCAAGGGTTAAGGAGTGTTTTGAACCCCAAGAGAAGAAGTTCAACAGTCATTTTTGTTCATGGTCAAGACTGCATTTGTTTTAGTCTTTATTTCTATTTTCTATGCATTATCAAGTGTTTTTTGAGATTTCTTAAGTAGTCTAAATTCAATGTATTTTCTTATGCACATTTTTGATGTACTTTTCGATATAATGAGGCTCTTATACATGAAAAAATTCAGAAAATTGGGTATTGAGAATTTTGAGATTCTTTGTGACCCCTTTGTGATCTTTTGATCATTTTCCTTTTTCATTTGGTTTTGGGAGAGATTGCTGGTTGATAAGAGCGTCTTTATCATCTGGTAGTAGTAACTTTATCTAAGTTTGGTGTTAGCTCAAGCGAGTTTCTTTATCAACTTTGGTGCTTTAGCTTTACGAGTTATGGTGATCTATCCGGTATCTTCCTATCTATCCAGTTACGCTCAAGGCAAGACACGACTGAGTCTTCTTTAGACTGTTTTCAAAAACTTTCGCAGCCCAATACACGCATTAATTTGGTGTCAAAGCTGTCTTGTTCAGTCTCATCCATTCTTTACTTCCTTTGCATCTGCTATACATATCAGTAAGGAATCTATGTTGAAGTCTATCAACTTTACACGCTGAGTTAAAGCACTCATTGTATGATCACAAACCACAAGACAGCGATAATTTTTACAACGGTCTATTCCGAGCTAGTGAAAATTGTGGATATGTCGGAAGAATGACCTACTTTTTCACTACATCTAGAGGAGTTTGCAAAGAGTAAGAAAGTTTTTTCTTTCTTCTCAACTTCGTTCAACCCACACACAAACAACACCAAGGTAGACAAGTTAGCATTCAGTGCTCGTGTCAACCCAAATGATATTGTTTATCTTATCTCAGTACAACCGGTTTGGATTTTTTTAACCCTTTTAGATATTTATGCAGTTGTAAAAAAAATATAACTATTTTTTCTGAAAAAAAATAGAAAAATTAATTTATGTTATTACATTATGATACAGTAACAAAATTACGATGTCACTTATAATGATTTGGTGAATTATAATTATCCTACGTGTCACAACTATGTTAAAAAAAAATTGTGAATGATAGATAACATTGTATTTTACCCATTTTCATTAATAATTTCTTATGTTATTTCAGTGGTTTTATTTAGTTTTAAATCTTTTTATTATGATTTTCATATATTTTTAGTTTCAAGACTTTTTTCAGGATGCTTAGGGAAAAACATTGCAAAATGGAGAAAACTTATATTTTCAACTCAGAGTCCACCCGTCAGAATTTCAGTCTCAGTTGAAGACCTTCTCAACGTCTGATCTAGCTAAAACTTGGAGACATGCAAGAGGATCCAGCTGAATTTCCATTGCATTTTACTTGAGGATAATCCAACGGTTCAAACAAAAGATACATGAAGATCAAGATATCCCGTCAACCAGCCTGACATTCAGCTGACCTGCGGCAAACAGCCTTCTGACCGCGTATTCCCTTTAACCCTTTGTTATCTCTGTTATTTATATAATTATTCAGTTTATGCATCTATCTATGTTTTCTTTTCTTGCATCATGTTAAAATAGTATAGTAGTTAGGTTTAAAGGATTCATCGAAGGGATCAACATGTTTGATTAGGATTATTATTTTTCTTAGTCATATTCTAGATATCACCTCTTCTAAGTTGTTCTTAATGCATGAGGTTAGAGTCCTGAACTAGTCTCTAAACCTAGGTTTAATCAGAGTCACGAGAGTGATGTATCATATTGTCATATATAGCTTCAGAAGAACATAGTCGATGTACGAAACAAAAGCTACCTATAGAGAAGATGTGAGCAAGAATGAATTCAGTTCAGTTAATGCATGATATCTATTGTGGCTAGTGATGAAAGGTATTGGTCAAGTTTGAGTGATTACTTGGTTAGGGTGACAAGAGTTGGCTAGCCATATTAGTGTTTATTCTAGTTCCGTGCAGATACTTAGAAATCGATAAGGATATACTACTTGTAGGCTAATTAGAAGATATTTAGATATCGATTAGGACGTTCAGGAAGAGTCTAAATCAAATCCCTATGAACTTTAGAACCCTAACATGAATCGGGCATTGATAACACCAGATTTTGACCATTTTTATGGATCACTTTAATATCTTTTACAGGTGTTTTTACTCCATTTTCAAAGGTTTTCAAAGGATTTCTATGTTTTCGGATTTTAAAAGACTTTTCAGGTAATTTGGGATAAAGAGGCACAAATTGGAACAAAAAGACTCTTTTGGATAAATGCAGACCGTCATAACTCTCATGGAGAGACGAAGACCTTCTCACCGTCTGATCACCCTCAAAATTGGACAACTTATAGAAGAATCAACCAGCTCTCAAATGCACTTGGTTTGGAGACATTCCAACGGTTGGATCTCAAGATATTCCATTAGCCCCGGAGCCACTCAAAGACGGCCAGCAAGTCACGCGACCGCGGCCACCAGCCCATTCCCTACGGTCACAAGCTTCCCGACCGCGGCCAACCACCTATTTCCCGCGGTCACGTTACTCCCGACCGCGGCCGGCCAACTCCGAATTAAAGCCCATATTTCTGAAGCCCAAAGTCATTTCTCAGCCTCAATTCTGGAACCCTAGAGACCATGGAGTATTGAAGACTATAAATACTTGTCATTTAGGTCGTTTTTAGACACAACCCTTCACAGTTTACAGAAACCATTTTCCTTTAGCCATTTTTATGCGATTTTTGTAGAAGATTGTTCAAGTCTGAGTTCTTCAATAGAAAAGCTTTCTTTCATCTCTTTTCTTTATTGTTTTTGATTACTTTTATTAAAACCAATGATGATGTCGACCTCAGCTATGTCTGAGTAGATCCCGAGTTGGGCTTAGGGTTCCCAAAAGGGGCTCTCATAATCGATTAAGACATCTAGGTTTATAGATATGAGATTTTAACTTTGTTCTCTGTTTATTCTCGTTCTTATTGCATGTATGCTTGATTGATCACCTAGTATCTGATCTAGATAGTTAGTGTTGCGAAAGTTTTCAATAATTATCAGACCTAGAATGAAACAGGCGATTTTTCCGTAGGAGTGGAAACCTACCTGCGGCGAGATCGTGAGTACTGACGAGTCTTGTGCAGCTCTTGCGTTCTCTCCCTTCCAGGGTCAGAATGGAAACCTACTGGTCAGAGTTGCGAGAAACAGTTGGTTATGATCACGACAGTGACGTAGTCATACCGAGCTCTAGAACCCTATATTTCGATATTCGTCAATTGATAACACCGTATTTTGACCACTTTTATGGATCGTTTTGAAATACTTTTTATATGTTTTTAATTGCTTTTAAGTACTTTTATCACGTTTTTCTAGTATTTGTAGTTCCAAGACTCTTTTCAGGTAACTTAGGGAAAAGCTTAACAAAATGGATAGAAAACCAGATTTCAGCTCAGAGTCAAACCGTCAGAAGTTCACCCCTGATTGAAGGCCTTCTCACCGTCTGATCCAGCTAAAATTTGGAGACCTTAAAGATGGAAGTATCAGCTTTCCAGTGCACTTTACAGCTTGGCAATCCAACGGTTCAATCAAAAGATACGCGAAGAGCAAGATGTCCCGTAAACCAGCTGGCCAGCACTTCCACCCGCGGCCAACAAGCATTTTCCCGCGGTCAGGAGCATCTCGACCGCGGAAAACCATACATTCCCCGCGGTCAGAGCACTCCCGACCGCAGCCTTAAACCTCCAAGCCCAAAAAGCCCATTTCTGAAACCCACATTTGGAGAAACCCTAAGTGACGTCCAGAGAGGTCTTGAGCATTATAAATACATGTCTTAGGAGCCCTAGAAATCATGTGTAACCTTAGAGAACCGATTTATTTACTTCATACTTTCATTTTTTTTGGTTTAGCTTTTAGGGAGAGAGAGATTTGTTCTCTTGAACCCTTGTTCTTTCTTTTTCAATTTCGGTTTCTATTCTACTTCTTAATATTATGTCTTTGATTTCATTCATTATGCCTGAGTAGTTTTATTGTTGGGATTAAGGGATTTTCGATGGGGATTTATATGTTCGATGAGGATTCCATGAGCTTTTGAGCCGAATCTTAGAACTTTTTCTTCTGAATTCGTTTTTATTGCATGAGAGTAACGTCATGAACTGCAATCTGATCCAGATGCTTGGTGACACGAAAGTGTTCATCAGGTATCAGATCTAGTTTGGGAGAGCAAAACAAACATAGGAGCGGAAACCTACCTATGGGCGATTTGTGAATTAGGACGAGTCTTAAACATAATGCATCTCTTCTCTTCCAGGGCCAGAGTGGAAATCTACTGGTCAGGGTTGAGAGAGATAGTTGTCTATGATCACGACAGTGGCGTATTCATACGTCCGTGACTCCAGTTCGAAAAGTTTAAGCTAAGATCTTACAAAATTTCCTCTCTAGCAATGTTTTGAATCGTTCGTACCCCTGAGAAAACTTCCCTAAAGCCCAACGTCTTTTCTCCATTGTTTTACACCGATTTTCTTTAAGCTTTAGTTCAATATTGTCTTTCCTTTTTAGTTCATTTTCATTTAAGCATTAGAATATCCGTTTTTATCATTTTTAGTTATTTTCGTTAAGTTTAGTTATTACGCCATTTAATTTCCGTACTCTCTTTTAATATTTCGTTTTTACATTTTAAAGACACCACCAAACCCCCACTAAACTGTTTTTGTTCTAGACTTCCTTACTTTAACTTATTTCAAAGGCTTTTTGCAGCAAAAGATCCTCCTTCCCTGTGGATTCGATCCCTAAGTACTACAATTGATCAGCTGTGCACTTGCGGCTATCGATTTCAATTAGGGTAAAACTTGACAACCCTCGACACCCACACATCAAGTCACCATCATCAATCCCAATCTATCATCCCTAGTGTTAAAACCGATTATGATCCCTGTAGTTTACAAAGCAATCGATTTTTACTTGCTTATTTAGATCTGCATTTCAATTGTTTAGGTTCGATATTTTGCTTGCTTTACTTGCTTTTCATTCGATTTTTCTACTTGTTTTCTAGGATAGATTTATTTGCTTTTTTTCGTTTTAGTTTAATCCGTGACAAACAACCAACCTCTAAAATCAATCTAGTCTAGACATGAAGTTAGAAATCATAGAAGAATACCAGGCACACAAATCTCTGTGGATTCGATCTCTAAATACTACAACTGATTAGCTGCGCACTTGCGGCTTTCATTTGTTTTTGTTAAGGGTAAAACTTGTTCCCTCACGCAGTTGACACGCATCAAATTTTTGGCGCCGTTGCCGGGATTTGTTTTGCTGCCTTTTGTTATTTTTCTTGTTCTAATTTCTATTCTAGACACCTGATCTCTAGTTCTTTCTTCTTTCCCTTCTTTTGTTTTTCTCTGAATTGCATGAATACCAGGCACAGACTTGTAGAAAACATTCCAATTCTAGACGAGATAGACAGACACGAAAGAGAACTTCGAAGACTTAGACGAACGCAAGGAATGGCCAACGACGACCAGCCTGAACATCCAATGGATCATATCAAGCTCTTTGAAGAAATCTGCAGCATGATGAGAACAAACCAAGTTCCAGCAGACTATTTAAAGTGTAAGTTGTTCCCTTGTTCATTAGCAGACAAAGCTCACCGTTGGTTGAAATCTTTGCCTGCAGGATCGATTACTAATTGGGAAGAATGTAAAATTGCTTTCCTGAATCACTTCTATACTAAGTCAAGGTCGAACCTGTTGAGAACAAAGATCTCAAGCTTTCAGCAAGGACCGACTGAACCTTTCTATGAAGCCTGGGAACGTTTTAAGGAGTATGAACGTGATTGCCCTCACCATGGATTTCCTGGATCAAGTCTGCTGAGCACATTTTACCAAGGTTTGCAACCAAAATACAAAATTTCGCTTGATACAGCTAGCAATGGAGATTTTGGACAAAAGACGATAGCACAAGGAAGAGCCCTCATCGAGAATTTGGCTCAAGCCAATAGCAATGATTGTTCTGAATACGATCGCTCGACGAAGCAAACCGGAGCAGACAACAAGGAGATAACCGAGTTGAAGAACATGATGAGCCAGCTTTTGAAAAGCAACAATCGCCCAATCCATGCTTGTGAGACCAACAATGGCACAGAAGATGAAGGACCTAGTGATATCGATCACATTAATCAAGCCTTTCAAGAAGAAGAGGTGAACTATGTAGGAGCACAAGCACCATATCCAAGTCGCTTCAACAATGGCTTCAACAACAACTTCCGGAATTCAAATTACAACAATCTCTCTTACCGCAATCCAAATGTGGAGAATCCTCAAGATCAGTACTACCCACCACAGCAAAAATCCTTCCAAAACAAGTTCCAAGGTGGAAACTTCGGAGGGACAAAAGCTTATCAACCGCGACAGCCATATAACTATCAAGGTACGGGTTTTAACAATCAATTTGTACAACATCAAGGAGTTACAACAAACCAGCTAGCTTCACAAATCGGAAGACGTGAGCAGTCCATCCAACAGCCTGTTATGACAAACGAGAAAGCATCTAAAGACTTGAACGTGAAGGTTGACTGCATGTACAATGACCTGAACGGGAAGTTTGAAGCTTTATCTTCGCACGTTAAAAAGCTAGACGTACAAGTAGCCCAAACAGCCGACTCTATGAAGAGACAAAGTGGAGCTCTTCCCGGAAGAGTTGAGGATAACCCCAAGAGGTTTTGCAATGCCATAACCACACTGCCCGAAGAAGAGGCCAGAACCGATGGAAAGAATGAGGAAACCCCAATCTTTGTACCACTTTACAAGGATGTCGATGCTAAGCAGCCACCATTCAAGGTACCTCAACGATCACCGTTTCAAAGGCTTACAAAAGCCGATGATCCGGGACGTTTTGTTTTCTAATGTTTCATTTCAGGAATCAAGTTCCCAGACTGTCTGTGCGATTCCGGAGCCAATGTCAACATCATGTCAAAGACATTTGCCGAAAAATTGGGCATAAAAACCTTAAAGACATCGACGGTCAAGGTTATCTTTGGAGATTCATCTCAAAAGGATACTGAAGGGGTGATTCATGATCTACAAGTTCCAGTAGGAGATAAGATTGTTCCGGCAGATTTCCAAGTCATGGAAATGGATCAAGACAAGGAGAGGCCACTCATTTTCGGGAGACCATTTCTGGCTACCGTAAGAGCAGTAATCGATCACGCAAACCGGCATGCTGTTTTCCTCAATGTAGATCGCAGAAGATTTTATCCGACTATCCTAGATGATTTTCCAAGCAAAGGAAGCCGGCCAAAAGAGAAAGAAAAATGAGAAGCCGAAAGCTTTTGGAAAGATCAAGATCATCATTCCACCGGATGCAACATAAACTAGTGGGGACCAAATCCAGGAGCTGATCGAAAACAAAAAAAGGGTTTTAAACAATGTTAAAGTCCGAAAGAAGAGTAAATGAAAGAAGACGGCTCCTCAAGGAGAAGAAGTAAAACCTCCAGCGACCGGAAGTGATAAAGGCACATCAAGTGGAGTGCCATTCAAATCAGCCTGATTCTTCATGCCTACGTCGAGCTAAACGACTTAAAACAAAAGCGCTTAATGGGAGGCAACCCATTTAGGTACTCTTTCTTTTAGTTTTCTTTTCCTTTTTACAATTTATGTTTTCTTTTTCTTTTAATTTCAGGTATTTTTATAAAACAAAAACACAAAAAATCAGAAAATAAGAAAAACCGAGAAAGAAGGATAGGTTTTTAGCTGGTCGGCCCGGCAGAAACCTGAAAGTTGGATGAAGGCCGCAGGAAAAAGGGCCGCGGCCGCGACCAACCGACCCGCGGCCAAAGCATCATCGATCGCGGCACCGTGAATGTGACCACGGCCGAGCCTATAACCACCGCGGTCGCGCGTCTCCTGACCGCGACCGTTGGTCGTTGAGACGGGAACTCGTACTTCCGCCGCTTTTCAAAAGATTCCTGGTGCTACCTGGTGTTTCCCGGTGTTACCAGGTGTTTTCCGGTGTTACCTGGTGTTTCCCGGTGTTTCCCGGTGTTACCTGGTGTTTCCAGGTGATTCCCGGTGTTTTCCGGTGATTCTTGGTGATTCCCGGAGCATTCCCGGTAAAACCCGTTAAGATTTCACGTAAGTTTTAAATTCTCTGTTGCGTACAAGACAAGACAGGTAAGTTCCCGTAAACTTTTGAATTCCCGTAAATTTCCCGTTTTCGCTACAAAAACGCTTTTTAAAGAAAGGAAACAAACTTTTTGGATCAAAAACTCTTTTTTCTCTTCCCTTCCAAAATACTTCGAGATTTAGGAGATAGAACATCTTTTTCAATTCTTAAGCTTTTAAGAGATTCTTGGCCCAAACCTCACTCTTTTTCAAAGCTGATTTCAAATCTGTCATCAAATCTCTCTTTCCAGAAAGGTATGAAGCTCAAACTCGCCATTTTTAATTGATTTTGGAATTTAGGGTTTTCTTAAAAAGCTCAAATCTTGGTTTATTGATGGTGGAAATAGCTTAAGAACAATAGATTATCCTTCTAGGTTATCTGAAAATCGATTTTAACACCTAGCTTAAGAGAAATTGAGATATTTGAAATTTGGATTTTACATGCTTTATAAAAATCGAATTTGGAACAGCAAAATTGGTGAATTTGATTAAGTCTTGTGTGATTAGTGATTAGTATTGGGTAACCTATAGATTTGACATGGAAATTGCTCATTAAAACCAATTTTTAGAAGATTTCTATGTTGAGAACATCAAAAATCCGAATCTGGTCATGAACTACTCAATTTTTTTCGATTCAATGTCAATTATGCTTGCTCATGGTTTTAACTAATCTCTTGATACTAGGATTGGTATAACTGATCGTTAATGTGTTAAAATCAGCATCCATATTCACTCTTTTTCCAAGAATCATCTCGTCTTGTAGGAAAATGGAACAAAGCAGATCCCGAAGGGGCCGTCGCACTAGTGACAGCTCTGAGGACGTTCCCGATGATAGTACTCTTGGAGAGTACATGCTGAACCAAGCCATACCGAGAAGAAGGAATTACGTAATGAGATTGCTCCAGCACTCAAAAGAAACACGAGCAATTCCCGAGCCACCACAGATCCAATACATTTGGAAAGAGATCAACCCGAGAGTGGACTATGTAAGACGTTTCAAGAAGCTGAACATCAAACCGACGCCCTGGATTGATTATCATACACTCGAGATGCTTGGAATTAGAGAAGATGTAATCTGGTACATCGATGCACTCAAGCTGAGACCTTACATGGAGCTGAACCTTCCAACTTATCCCGAGCTAGTCCGCGCGTTCTTAGCAACTATTACACTCCACCACACGAAGAGGAGGAACCCCAGAGCATCTGATGGCATCTTGTCATTATTTATCCGGGGACAGACTTACTCGCTCACAATTTCTGCACTTTGTGAAGCTCTTAAGCTTCCATACACTGATGGCATTCACCTTGAAGAAGAACCCGATTTTAACTTGTGGAGAGAGATGGGTCATGGCGTCTATGATAGCGGAAGATCCAAGTCAGCCCTTTTTACTCATCCTGCAGTGAGAGTTGTGCACAAACTCTTAGCACACACGATTTTCTCTAGAGCCAACATGGGATGTGTTTTGAAGACCGAGCACATTACACTTCAGATGCCATTTATGGACGACGCTTTGAGCGCGTTGTCACTTTCCTACAGGAGCAGCACCAGTTCGAAGCAGACACATCGGAGGATGAGTGATTGATCAGCACTTCATTGCCATCACGGTTCTATCATCATTTTCTTTTCTTTTATCTTATTTCATTTTCGCTTTTGTTCACCATCTTCTCAACAATTTTTTCACACTGGGGACAGTGTGATTTAAGTCTGGGGGAGGATGTCTATCCGTACTAATCATTTCCTTGCTTTGCTTTCAAAATTTCAAGTATTTTTTAAATTTTAATATGTAACCTATTCGACCTTAAGTATTTTTCAGGAATGTTTGACACAAAACTATGATGATTTAGACCTGCACGCTTCTTCACTACGCATGATAACTCATTTGTGGTTAGCACTAGACTATGCGGTAGCTACTTGCACTACGAACTCCCACCAGAGGACTTCTATTCATGGAGATTCTTTCTGACAGGATATACTAGCTCATTTTATTTGACCTTATACTGATATCTAATTTTCTCATCATTGGTTTTAAGCAGGCAAAAAGATATACATCTAGGACGTCTTTTACCCTCATTTTTACCACTCTTTGTCGTCCTAGATGGCCAGTTCATCTTTATCTGGTACAATACCCTAAACCCAAAACCCTTGTTTTCAATCCTCATGCATTCTCTCTTTAGTTTATATCAGCAGATATGTGAAAAAACGTCAGAGAGAAGAGGAGTGATGCAGTTTTCAGACACTCACAAGGAAGACTGAATGGAATTGGGAAGGAAGAGTATCAGAAAACCTTATTAAGCTTTACAAGACGGATTTTAATTGGTAATTTCATGCTCTCTATGACTCTATATCTAAAGGTGTTCCCTCTTGAAAAAAAAAATGAATGAAAAGAGAGAGGAAAACAAAAGCCTAATGAGTCTTAGATTGTCGAAATTTTTGGAGCAAAAAGCAACCACTATTCGTTTAAAGAGCTATGGTTTTGAAAGATTTTAAAAAATCTAAGTCTGGGGGAGTTAGGAGAGAACCTGAGGAAGAAGACCAGGAATCTATGGCAAGAAGAAAGTGACTGAAAACTATTGATACCAACAACTTCACTCTCTCTTGCGGTTTTGCATAATATCTTGCTTCCTCCAGATCTTCAGGTAACCCGTAAACACTTTAAGCCTTACCCCTAGAATAACCCTTTTTACACCTAGCCTAGATCGCCTTGCTTATATTTTCTTTGATGAGAACCACCGAGATTTTTAATGAATGTTAAGAGCTAGTTGACTGAAAGTTAGATCTTAGTGCATAGATTTCCGCATGACGGATTAACGAACTAGTTATGCCTGTATTGCTAGTGAGAATTTTTTAGGCTATTCCCGATTGATGCATAATGATTGATATTGGTCTAGAAGTTTGGTCTCTGAGATTTCGTTTAGTTCCTGCGTTTTCAAACCTCTCGCCGAGATTTAGCCTTTCTTTTGTTTGAGGACAAACAAAAGACTAAGTCTGGGGGAGTTGATAACACCAGATTTTGACCATTTTTATGGATCACTTTAATGTCTTTTACAGGTGTTTTTACTCCATTTTCAAAGGATTTCTATGTTTTTGGATTTTAAAGACTTTTCAGGTAATTTGGGATAAAGAGGCACAAATTGGAACAAAAAGACTCTTTTTGATAAATGCAGACCGTCAGAACTCTCATGGAGAGACGAATACCTTCTCACCGTCCGATCACCCTCAAAATTGGAAAACTTATAGAAGAATTAACCAGCTTTCAAATGCACTTAGTTTGGAGACATTCCAACGGTTGGATCTCAAGATATTCTATTAGCCCCAGAGCCACTCAAAGACGGCCAGCAAGTCACGCGACCGCGGCCACCAGCCCTTTCCTCGCGGTCACAAGCTTCCCGACCGCAGCCAACCACCTATTTCCCGCGGTCACGTCACTCCCGACCGCGGCCGGCCAACTCTGAATTAAAGCCCATATTTCTGAAGCCCAAAGTCATTTCTCAGCTTCAATTCCGGAACCCTAGAGACCATGGAGTATTAAAGACTATAAATACTTGTCATTTAGGTCATTTTTAGACACAACCCTTCATACTTTACAGAAACCCTTTTCCTTTAGCCGTTTTATGCGATTTTTGTAGAAGATTGTTCAAGTCTGAGTTCTTCAATAGAGAAGCTTTCTTTCATCTCTTTTCTTTACTGTTTTTGATTACTTTTATTAAAACCAATGATGATGTCGACCTCAGCTATGTCTGAGTAGATCCCGAGTTGGGCTTAGGGTTCCCGAAAGGGGCTCTCATAATCGATTAAGACATCTAGGTTTATAGATCTGGGATTTTAACTTTGTTCTCTGTTTATTCTCGTTCTTATTGCATGTATGCTTGATTGATCACCTAGTATCTGATCTAGATAGTTAGTGTTGCGAAAGTTTTCATTAAGTATCAGACCTAGAATGAAACAGGCGATTTTTCCGTAGGAGTGGAAACCTACCTGCGACGAGATCGTGAGTACTGACGAGTCTTGTGCAGCTCTTGCGTTCTCTCCCTTCCAGGGCCAGAGTGGAAACCTACTGGTCAAGGTTGCAAAAAACAGTTGGTAATGATCACGACATTGACGTAGTCATACCGCCGTACTCTAGCTCTATAACCTTATATTTCGATATCCGTCAATCCCAATCTTTCATCCCTAGTGTTAAAACCGATTATGATCGATATATAGCAAATTAAAGTAGTCTTTTAATTAAAATTTTCTACGTACTTGCCCTTTTAACCACTGGGCATAGTGTTGATCTTTACGATCATTGATTTCAGTTTCAGAAACCCCAGATATGCATTCTTTAACCTCATCAACAAATGTGCTGCGAAAAACAACAAATAGTAATTAATACTGACAACTCATATAAAGATATTATTAATTAAAAAGGTACCTTTCATACGATGACAACTCTTCACAATTTAACAGGATATACGTATGTGCACCTTCAACGGCATATGTATGGCCAACTCCTCCATCATCATATCGACGAGTTGCTCTTTTGCGTGTTCGTACTTTCGGTGCAAAATAGTATGACGTGAAGTGTGAAGTCTCTTGCGTTAAGCTTCCCGCCACAATTGAGCCTTCCACTTTAGCTAGATTTTTGGCTTTGCCTTTAAGATGCTTCATGAAACGCTCGAACGGATACATCCACCTGTACTGAACGGGTCCACCGAGCTCTGCTTCGTATGGGAGATGAACAGGAAGATGTTCCATAACATCAAAAAATGATGGTGGGAAGATCTTTTCCATATTGCACAACAAGATTGGAATATTCAATGCTAGTTGTGATATTACATAAACTGATAATGTTCGTGTACTAAGATCCCGAAAAAAAGCACCAATGCCTCCAATAGCTTCATGGACGTTTTCAGCAAATGCAAATGGAAATAATCGTTGCATAAAGACATGGCAGTCATGGCTTTTCATCCCAGCAAACTTTACCCCCTTCTCAACAGATTTGGAAAGATTAGAGACATACCCATCAGGAAATTTAACGTCAGAAGAAACCCATCTGAACAGTGCTGACTTTTGATCTGCACTCAACCGAAATACAGGAACTGGTGCTTTCCCGTTTCTCAGATGCAACTCACTTCTGTTGCATAAATCAGGCAAATCCAATCTTGATTTACCATTGTCTTTTGTTTTTCCCGCTACGTTCATAATTGTATGCATGATGTTATCAAAAAAGTTTTTTTCAATGTGCATGACATCAAGATTGTGTCTGAGCAGATGATCTTTCCAATAAGGTAGTTGCCAGAAGATACTTTTCTTGTGCCAATTATGATGAACTCCATAACCTTCAGGCATATTTGTAGGAGTGTGCCAGTTTCCCCCACGAGTTACTGTTTCTTCTGCCCTCCAATGATCTATTTGCGCCTGTATATCAGCTCCTG
Organism: Eutrema salsugineum; assembly: GCF_000478725.1. Taxonomy (NCBI): domain Eukaryota; kingdom Viridiplantae; phylum Streptophyta; class Magnoliopsida; order Brassicales; family Brassicaceae; genus Eutrema; species Eutrema salsugineum. The sequence goes on along the minus strand of NW_006256829.1, from coordinate 19,369,873 downwards.
TTAAATTAACGGGAGGAGGAACACGTACACTTTTGTTCTTTAAAAATAACCTCTTGTTCCTCCGATATGGATGGTTATCCGGTAAAAACCTTCGGTGACAATCAAACCAACAAGTTTTTCTACCATGTTTTAGCTGAAACGCATCAGTTTGATGAAGACAATAAGGACAAGATAGCCTCCCATGTGTAGTCCAGCCTGATAGCATACCGTAAGCGGGGAAATCGCTTATTGTCCACATAAGCACAGCCCGCATAGTAAAATTCTTCCTCGTAGAACAGTCATATGTACGAACGCCAGTATACCATAACTGATTAAACTCATGGATGAGTGGCTGAAGAAATACATCGAGAGCTGGCTTCGGATGATTTGGACCTGGAACCAAAATACTTAGGAAAAGAAATTCCCTTTGCATGCACAAATCTGGAGGAAGGTTATAAGGAGTTAGGATTACTGGCCATAATGAATATTGTCTACCAGACATACCAAATGGACTAAAACCATCAGTGCACAGACCAAGATAGACATTCCGTTTGAACTTAGCAAAATCTGGGTATACCGTATTGAAGTGTTTCCATGCCTTTGCATCTGATGGATGAACAACTTCTCCATCTACTTGTGTATGTTCCGCATGCCATCTCATTGATGCAGCTGTCCTTTCAGATTGATAAAGCCGTTTTAACCTATCAGTTATAGGGAGATACCACATACGTTGGTACGGTATCCTTTTACGCCCACCAGTTTGAGGCCTGTATCTTGGTTTATGGCAAAATCGACATTCCTCCAGCTGATCATCGTCTTTCCAAAAAATCATACAATTGTCAACACATACATCTATCATCTCAGAAGGTAGACCAAGACTAAAAATCAACTTCTGAATTTCGTAGTATGTTCCCGCTGCCAAGTTATCCTCCGGTAGATACTCCTTCAGAAGATCAGCCCAATCATCCATGCAAACCTCAGCCAGGTTATGATCTGTTTTAATTGACATCATCCTAGCTGCCAACGATAATTTAGACAAGCCTTCTCTACATCCTTCGTAGATTGGCTGATTAGCATTATCTAACAAATCATAAAATCGTTTGGCATCTACATTAGGTTCCTCAACAGCATTACCCGTATGCGTTTCATGAAATGCATCAGTCACCATTTCGTGCATCCTATCATGATCTACACTTTGGTCATATTGATACTGATTAGGCTGATGACCATAATTCGATTCATCAATATCAACATGACTTTGGTAATTACTACTACTACCAGCATTCCCATGAGTATTACTGCCATATCCTTCTCCATGTAGATACCAAACAAAATATTGCGGCATAAACCCTCTATTTAATAAATGCGTCCACACGGTTTTGGTTAGTGTATACCTCGTATTCTTGCATTTCAAACAAGGACAAAACATCTTCCCACTATCTTTCGTTCTCTCCATATTTGTAGCCTGATACATAAATATTTCTAACCCGTTCTTGAATTCTTCTGTCAACGCCCCATCTGAATCTTTACGCATATACATCCAACTTCTTAGCTCGTATATAGACATCTTGAAAATAAACTCAAAATAATATCTCTTTTTATTGATTAGACAATAACTATATATAGGTGGTCTCTTGTGTCACGTCTAGCCACGTGAATGAAGTAAATTAACCTTATAATATTATTACTTCTTTGATTCAAAGTAATATCTTAATTCGGGTTTTCAGCAATGGACAACCCAATATATAAGGATTTACAACACTATACTAAAATTTAAGAGACCTACAATGGGTCTCCAAGATGAAGATGCTCTTATGTTTGAATGATGATGTGTTGTGATTGAATGAAGGAATGAAGATCTATTTATAGGAAAATTTCGGGCTTTACATCGCTTTTACGACGACTTTTTACGACGGTTTTACATTCACCAATCATATTACGACAAGTTTACGACGATTTTGCGATAATCTACAATTGTTAGGTACACATGTTTTAAATGTTTTTCACCTAACTCCTTTTTCGACGTACAATCGTCGTAATATGTACATCGAAACAAAGTCGTCGTAAAGTCGTCGCAAAATTACGACGAATATACGACGACTTTACATTTACTAGCAAATCTCTCGTTATCGATGTATAATCGTCGTAATTCGTCGTAAATTGTACGTCGAGTTTACGACGATTTTTTTATACGACGGTTTTACGACGGTTTTTAAATTAGACGTAAAATCGTCGTAAAATCGTCGCAAATTTACGACGATTTCAAATCCGTCGTAATGGACCGTCGGAAAACCATTGTTTTCTTGTAGTGCCGAAAGCTCAGCGTTTTTAGCCATAGTTTACAAACCAATCGATTTTTACTTGCTTATTTAGATCTGCATTTCAATTGTTTAGGTTCGATATTTTGCTTGCTTTACTTGCTTTTCATTCGATTTTTCTACTTGTTTTCTATGATAGATTTCTTTGCTTTCTTTCGTTTTAGTTTAATCCGTGACAAACAACCAACCTCTAAAACCAATCTAGTCTAGACATAAAGTTAGAAATCATAGAAGAATACCAGGCACACAAATCTCTGTGGATTCGATCCCTAAATACTACAACTGATTAGCTGTGCACTTGCGGCTTTTATTTGTTTTTGTTAAGGGTAAAACTTGTTCCCTCACGCAGTTGACACGCATTAGGCATCCCCTACATATCCTTGCCAGCTTCTCTTTTATTTTTCAGCCCATTTTGATTATAGGTCTAGGAAGTTTTTTTATTTTTACTGTACTTTTTCTTTTCCATAACACCAAACACCTATAAAATCCCTTGAGTTTGCTAATCCGTTTTTTAATCCAGTTTGATTTTTTTTTGCAGATTAGACAACCTCACTGTGTAATACACTGCACAGTTGTGCACTTGCAGGAAACTAAGGTTTATAAATTTAAAACTTCATCTGCGACCCCCTAATCCTAACATCATCAAGTTTTTGGCGCCGTTGCTGGGGGAGGGGGGGAGGGGGGAGGGGGGGAGGGGGGGAGGGGGGGGGGCATTATCTGTCGAGCTTCTGCCAACCTTCATAGGAAGTAATACTGATTCTTAAACACCATGATCCCTTTGTCTTTTAATTTTTGTTTTTTTCTTAGTTTTAGATTTATGAGACATGGATCACCCTTCAAGGAGAGATCCCTATTCTGAGCAAAGGTTTTACTACCTTCCTTGGCGTGGGTGAGTATGAGTCACTATGCTAGTGTGATTCAAGCTACATGGATCAGAATCCTTAGCCGTACCATCACCATGGACGCCGCGAGCCTCCACCCTTTTGAGATGATACCTATTCGCCCCCTATGGTGAATTGTCGACCATCTCACCCTCGTCCTCATCAAATCATGTACCAGAATGATGAGATCAATCGATTTAGGCTCAAACTCAATCGATTAGAAGCTATGCTAAACCAGTACCTTGATTTTCAAGCTATCAGTGAAGCTACCTTGCGCATGAAGATTGATTATATCTCCATCGAACTTACCAAGAAGTTTGATGATCTTTCTGATCATGTGAAATCCCTAGAAGACCAGACTCTCAAAGATGTTGTGATAACTAAGAGTTTTGAGGCTCTTTATAGAGGTTATCAATCCCCTGTCTTGTAGTACAAGGGGTTATCAAACCAAACTTTTGGAGAGGCACTAATCTATGTTACTTGTAACCTTAAGTCAAGATGATCAAGCAAAGGTTTTTGGTAACTAATCTATTTGAAAAGCAAATAAACATGAAAATGAAGCAAGCGATGATATTTATACTAGATGAAGATGTGAATGATAACAAGTAAATAAGCAAATGATCGCTTGATAATAATAGATGATAAAGGCATAGGCTTTAGACAGGATAAAGGATTCGAGTGTCTCCAAGCTAAACTAGCGAGTTAATGAATCAATATTATCAAACACTTTCATTTAACATGAACTCAAAATATGATAATCCTCTCATGAAGGTATTAAACATCTAGAATGATCCTCTTTCATACCAAAATCCCTTTTGAGAAGCATGAATCAGTCAGTTTGAAAATCCAGTTCAATAAGTCGTTTAAGAGAACAAGCTATCACTCTCGCGATGAAAGACTCTCAAACCCTTAGCCGATTGGTTCAGAAATTTCCTCAAACACTTTTGATGCGAGGAAAGTCTCAGATCTGGACCGCAAGTGATGTGCTTGGATCCAGCTTAGAGTGCAAGATCGGCTAAGGAATGAAACATGCAAGCTAGACCCCTAAACTCACTAATCTATCTTGGAAACACCCTAATCTACCTATCTAAAACCTCTTAAATGGACTACTCACTAATCATAACGAGCTCACTAAATCATTTGCAAGACGTACCTTGGTGTGTGTGAGTGTGAAGCCGAGGTCTTGATGCCAAGGGGTGCACGTGAGCAAAGATCAAGATGAAGATCTCATGAAGAACACGTCAAGAACATGCATAAACCCTAGTCTTCAATCCATCTTCACGTGCATTCTACGAGTTAACTTGTTCTTGAATCTGGGTTCGTGACAAGGGACCTCGGCATGCAATGCCGAGGGGCTTGGTAGTCGAGGGGTTCAGGAAGATGAAGTTCGGCATGCAATACCGTGGTATTTAAGCCGAGGTTCACGTTCAACACTTAGCCGTTTTCAGCTTTGCTTCTCCAGCATACATGATATGTTCATAATTTGCATCATTTAGGTTGCATAAATCATTCCAAATCATGTTTTATTTCATGCATTTTAGGTCCTTAGGGTTTGTTTTAGAACTTAGGAGATGCATTAGGTCCAAATGAGTCTTTGCATGTTTTGAGTGTGTATCAGGTGAATTTGGAGCTGAAAAGATGAATCCAGGAGGTGGAATGGTGAGCAAAGCTTGAAAAGTGGCAAAAATTGGGTCTTTGGAGGTTATCGGCCATTCTCGCTGGCCAGGAAGGTTTTACCGGCCATTTTCATGTACCGCGGGAAGCTTTACCGGCCATTTTCATGTACCGCGAGTGAAGTGTATCGGCCAAAATCTCCGGGTGTAAACATGTCTCAGAAATCGCCTGTCCGGGGAACCTTCCAGTCCGATCCAGATGTCGGGTGCTTCATGGAAGTTGGAGAAGACTTGATCACGGTTTCATAGCAAGTGGAATCACGGAATTCGGACGCCTGAGCAGGAAGTTAAGCTCGTCGGAAGAAACCCCTGTATCGCTGTTGTTTTGGACCGAGCCGACGAGTTCTGAAAGAAATGCGAAGGACGGAGTACTCCCAGGCCGATTCAGTTTCCGGGGTCTTCATGAGACTCAGAGACATTTGAGTCCTCTTTCCAGAACATCCAAGATCATCCAGTTCGGAGCTATGAGCAGGAAGATACGGTCTCCGGAATGGACATATGTATAGACGGCCCTCTCTGATCGTGTGCATTGCGAAGATGAGCCCTCCAGGAAGCCTTCCACTTCCCAAGCACCGAAGCTTCCTTCACCAAAGTTGGATATAAATGAGTCCACTGTCTTCGGCAACCGGAATGACTCAATTCAGACAAGTCTCCAGGAAGTTACACTCTCCGGAATGCGAGATGGTCCAGACAGCCCAGAATGACTAAGTTAAACATGCCGCGATGGAATGCCACGATCCACACTTGGCCATGGCAACTTTTGTGCACCCTCGGCAAATGACACGATCTTCATGCCACGGTCTACACTTGACCGTGGCAAACATACACTTGGTTGAGAAGAACTTTGCAACCATTCGGTGATTGACACGGCCTAAATGCCACGGTCTGAGGCTTGACCGTGGCAACTTCTTGCAACCTTCGGTGATTGGCACGAGCTGAATGCCACGGTCTAGGACTTGACCGTGGCAAATGAACAATTGGCTGGAGGCAACTTTTACACATCTTCGGCGTTTGACACGGTGACTTGCCACGAGTTCCAGATGAAGCTTGATCAGACCGTGGCATCAAAAGGAACCAAGAACACAAGTGAAGGCTTTGACACGGTCAGGATTGCCACGGTCACACCAAGAACACACCAGACCGTGGCCAACCCATACTTGCCCATCAAGGCCGGGTCAGTACCCGGTTTGTTCCGGGTTGACCCGGTTCGCCCAAGCCTCCTTTATAAGGTTTTTAGACCTAATTTGTAGAAAACCTGGAATCTACTTTTAGTCTTCTTTCCCCTTTTGTGAAAACCTACTTAATACACTTTGTTTTAGAGAGCTTAATATCGATTTTGAAGTTTCTTTTTATCCTGTTCCATCATTTCTTATCATCAAATCAAACTTCTAATCATGATTAACAACACATCTTGCAAAGGATTTAGTGTGTTGATCATGATTAGTGAGTAGTCACCTTAATGAGGTTCTAGATGTGTAGGTTAGGGTGCTAAAGTGTTAGATTAGAAGTGCTTAGGGCTAGATTCATTGATTCATTTCTCTAAACAACTGTTCTCTATGCTAGATCCTTGATAATCACTTGAGATCTAGATTCTGGGAATTTCATGCACCAAAAGTGTTTGATGGAATTCCTGAAAGAGTTGTATTAGAGGTTTAAGCATTTTTCTGCATGATGATGTATTGTTATTTGCTTGAATGATCATTGAGAACTGTTTATTAATGCATATTGATTCATATTTCACAAATGGGAATTTTGTTTGAAAATGGATTAGTATAGGGGTTAATACCTTCATGAGAGGATTAACCTAGATTAGAGTTCTTAATCATTTGAATCATGTCTCATCATTGTCATTAGCATTTCTAGTTTAGCACCAAGCACCCTAACCAACTATCATGTCTAGAATCTCATGCCTCCATCATAGTATATTCACATCATTTGTCATTGCTTAGTTCTTGTTTTGTCATTGTCATTAGTTTTTAATCCATTTTATGTTTGTAGTTGTCTCTAGATTAATCAAAACCCACTCTTGTTCACTTGAATTAAGAACTTGATCATATAGCTTAGTGTCTATCACCACATTCTTGGATTGATTAACCTCTTTGTGCTACATTGACAAGGGGATTGATAGCCCTGAGACCCTAAAAAGTCTTGTCTATCAATTGGCGCCGTTGCCAAATTGTGGTTTGTTTAGCATTAAGCTCTGATCTGTTCTTGAGATCAAGTGCTTACTTTCTTGTTTTTACTGATTCCTTTCAAGTTCTGTTTGTGATTTCAGGTGTATGAACACCAGGTCTAGATCAAGAAGCTGTGGTCCTCCTTTCCCTCTCAACGACAACATCAACCTTTTGGTACCAAGGAGGAGAAGGGACAGACGTGGTAGACAGATTGATCAGGCTTACATGGAAGAACAAAGAGATCACGTGGTAGATATAGAACAACCGGTTCAGGAGCAACAGGCTCAGGGTAATGGAGCTGGTAATGGAGTTGGTCAAGGGCTTCATCAGGGTAATGTTCATCAGGAACAGGTGCACCATCAACAAGCTTATGTCCACCAAGGACAAGCTCAAGCTCATCAACAGAGGCATCAAGCCAATGTTCAACAAAGACAACAAGTGCACCACCAACCCCACCCTTTCCAACCACAGCAAAGAAGATATGAGCAACCCCAAGTCTATGTTGGAGAGAATGACAGGGCCAATGCTCATCAGTATGGAGCTGGTATTCAGGCACCTCCTTGCAAAACAACAACTTTGAAGTGAAGGCATCATTGTTGAATATGGTCCAGAACTCAAAGTTCCATGGGTTAGCAATGGAAGACCCCTTGGAACACTTGGACCAGTTTGATAAGGTGTGTGATCTGACAAAGATAAATGGAGTTTCAGAAGACAGCTTTAAGCTAAGACTATTCCCATTCAGTCTTGGTGATAAAGCTCATCAATGGGAGAAGAATCTTCCAAGAGGCTCCATTCAAACCTGGGAGCAATGCAAGCAAGCTTTCTTATATAAGTTCTTCTCAACTTCAAGAACTGCAAAACTGAGGAACCAAATCTCTAGCTTCACTCAACACAGCAATGAGAGTTTTGGTGAAGCATATGAGAGATTCAGGAGCTACACAAACCAATGCCCACACCATGGGTTTAGTGAAGCTTCTCTCCTCAGCACACTCTATAGAGGAGCTCTTCCCAAGATTAGAAACCAACTGGATACTGCTTCAAATGGGAACTTCCTGGGTGAAGAGATTCATGCTGCTTTAGAGCTAGTGGAGAACTTAGCATTGAGCAATGATACCTATGGTGAAGACTATGACAGGTCAAATAGGAATGAAGGTTTAAGCTCAGAACAGAGGCTCACCAGAGAAGTTAAGGAGTTGAGAAGTGAATTAGACAAGTTGAAGCTGGTAACTCACAAGCCAATGCATTTTGTTGGAGAGTATGAGGAACCATCTCAAATCTTTGAGAACATCAGTGAAGAAGGTCTAACCCAAGAGGAACTAAACTACATTGGGAATCAGAGGTTCCAGAGGTATCAGTATGGTAATGCCAATCCAAACCTCTCTTACAGGAACACCAATGTAGCTAACCCACAAGACCAGGTGTATCCCTATCCTCAAGCTCCACAGAACTTTGTTCCCCAGAACAACTTTCAAGGATCTTTTCAACCAAAGAATCAGTTTGGTCAGAATCAAGGTTTTGGTCAGCAACAGCAACCATTTCAGGGTCCTAGTTTCAATACACAGCAGCAAAAGGCACCACCTGGGTTTGGTCCTCCACAGTTCCAACAGCAAGCACCGGTTCAACATCAGTTTCAGCCACCAACTGTTCAACAAAGTCCTGTTTTCAATGTTCTTCTCCAACAGCTCTTACTAGGACAACAAAAGATGGTATCTGACATGGAGACACTGGGCGCAGAACTAAAGTCTATTAAAAAGAACAAGGGCATCTGCACTTCTGAACCACAAGTCTCTCTTCCTGGTAAAGCTTTTCAAAACCCAAAGGATTATTGCAATGCCATCTACTCCAATGATGACCACTCAGCTGTTGTGCAAGAAATAGAAGACCTTCTCTATGGTCAAGTCTCTAGTGAACCTGCACAAACCCATGTGGATGAGAATGCCATTATAGAGGATTTCATGGGCTTCATGCATGAACTCAATGAGGACATTGAGAATAAAAGTGTGGGGGCAGCCGGTTCAGTTCTTTCTGTTCAGCAAGGGAATGATTCGGTGTCTATTGAAACAAAGGAGCTGCCAACTGGTCAAGCAAAGCTAACAGATTGTGCCTCCACCTCTGAATCAACTCAGATGAAGCCCACCTCCCTCCCAAGGCTAGGCAACCCAGGGAAGTTCACCATCTCTTGTACTCTTGGAAACTTTAGAGTTGAGAATGCTTTGTGTGATTCAGGCTCAAGTGTGAATATAATGTCTAAAGATATGATGGAGAAGCTAAAGGTAAGTCTATAACGTCCTACCCCTCTTCTATCACCTTTGGTGATTCCTACTCCAAGAAACCATATGGATTTTTAGAAGACTATCCACTTCAAGTTGGTGAATGCATAATTCCCACTGATTTTGTGATCATGAAGATGAAGAAGACCAAAGAGCTCCCCCTATTGCTTGGAACTGCATTTCTCAACACCACTGGTGCAATGATTGACTTTGATACTCAAAGAGTGGTGCTTACAAAGGTGGATAAGGATGCCTTTTACCCTGTTCAACCACCTTTAGCTGAATTTTGTGGATCAGTTGTTCAAGAGATAGAACCCCCTAAGGTACTTCAGATGAAGTATGTAGAAAGTGCTGGGATTTTAGGTGGATCCCAATCTCTCTCAGCTGTGGAAATGGAAAAAGAACCTCACACCAACTCTGTTTACAAGGATGGGACTGAACAGCCATTGATCAGAGAAGAAGACATCTGGCTCTCATGGTCTCCTACACTTAGTGATCTAAGGATGATTAACACCAAAAGTGATGGCTCAGCATCAGAAGACAAGAGTATTAAACCTGATCTTTCTTCTCAAGACTTTGATCTCACTCCTTGGGTTGATGATGATGGTTCTCTGAAGTATAAGCTGGATTGCAATGGGAAGCCAGGTCTGTTTGCTGAAGTGAGGGCATGTCTCACAAGGGCCATCTTTGATAAAGACCCAGATGGTATTCAAGAGCTGGTGGACAAAGGTCTCAAGGTGGGATCTCAAGGACAAGAGTCTAATGGTTCCCAAAGGCAGCAAACCAACTCAGCTTCCTTGCTCAGGACCATTGAAGTGCTGAAGAGCATCAGTGCTCAACCTCACCCCAGCTAAAAACAGGTTTTCCAAATTCAAACTTAGAGACTTTAAACAAAGTGCTCTTGGGAGACACCCCAAGCTTATCCTTTGTACATATGCTTTTGATCTTTTGATTTCTTTCTTTTTATGTTTTAGGATGTTTTGATGGGTTTGTTTAGTGTCTACAGGTGTTAGGTGTGAGTCTGAACCCTTGGAAAGTGAATGCAAAATGAAAAGAGATGAAGGAATGGAGATAAGCTTGTGCTCTGCCTTTGACATGGGCACTGGCCACGGTCAAGAACAAGGCGTGGCAAGCCTCTTTGTGTTGCCACGGGGAGACAATCACGGTCTCAAGGCCAGGCCATGGCAAAAGAAAAAGAGGAATGGACAAGGCTCGGGGATTGCCACGGTTTAGATTGCCACGGAAAGGAGCCAGACCGTGGCAAAGTACACAGAAATCCCCTTTGTTCGGTGATTGACACGGGCCACAAGACACGGTTAAGGAACTTGGTCGTGGCAAAGGAAACGGAGCATAACTTCGATTCGGATTTTGCCACGAGAAGTTTGCCACAGGAAGACAAGGTGACCGCGGCAAAGAAATGAAGACTGAGTATCCATTCGGTGCATGACACGGCTGGAAGGCACGGGTTCAAGACCAGGCCGTGGCAACATGAAAATGGAGTGTCCAACATTCGGGGTTTGCCACGATGAGTTGTCACGAGGAAGAGATGTGGCCATGGCAAAATTATGGTGGTATGTCCAATATTCAGGGTTTGACACGAGGTATTGCCACGGGAAGAAACCAGGCCGTGGCAAAATCAAGGTGGAAGGACCAATATTCGGAGAATGCCACGGTCTACAAGACACGGGCTAAAGGTTTGACCGTGGCAAAGATTTGGAGGGTTTGACCGAGGAATGAGCACTGCCACGAGGAGTTTGACACGGGGAAACAACCAGACCGTGGCAAGAGAAAGGAAAGGAGACATAGTTCGGGGTCAGACCTCAGCGATTGAGGTAAACACTCAAAACCTTGTAAATAGCATGTAGACTTTCTTTTTCTTTTGCATTTTACTTGTTTGCTTTGATTTCACTTCTTTCTCATGCTTTTATAACACAAGGGACTGTGTTATTTAAGTGTGGAGGAGGAGTTTCATCCTTTACTAATCATGTTTTCTATTTTCTTATTTTACACTTTGAGTCTTAAGTCACATTCTAGTTGCATATTCATGTAGTCTCATCTAAGTGCATATAAAAACAAAAAAAAAAAGGATAAATCTGAAAAATTTACACAAAAAAATGATCATGTAGTTGCATTCTCATTTTTAGGATTGAGTCTAGATTGCATATGCATGTAGGTTGCATCTTGCAGGGAGTAATGATAGGTTTTCTAGAGAGTACATCACTTTGAGAACTTGAATTGAATATGCTTGTGAATCTTTTTCTGTGCTTGCAAAGTCTGAAATGATCTGAATCTGAGAAGCAAGTTTGAATTGAACTCAACTCTGATTAAGTGGGAACCTTGAACTTGACTTGAAAATATCTTGTGATGCATTGTTTGAAAAAGCTTGTGGATACCGATATACATACTTGAGCTAGAACCATTGTTTTTACCACTCTTTTTCCTTAGCTCAAGTAGCTGAATCCACATCATGGATCAGTTCCCTCACCTTGAACCCATCCTTCTTTCAAGCCAATGTTTGTGTGTGAATTGAAAGGCCACCTTGGATCAAACTTAGCAGAAAGTGTTAGGTTTAGAGCGACAAGGGTAAGTCTCATTGAGTGCTGTGTTCCAACATCATGGAACTGAGAGTTTTGGCGAGAAATAAGTGTGGGGGAAAAGACTTGTTGGTGAGTGGAAAAAGGTGAGATGAGTGGGAAAGAGAGAGTGGAAATAGCTAGGGGAATGAAAGAAAAAGAAATCAGTCTTGGTGTTTTGAGAAAGTGAGCTCTGGTTTGTTGAAAAGAAAGAGTCTAGCCTCTAAGTAAAAAGGAAAGAAGCCAAAAGGCTCAAATGTTTTGAAAAGAAAGAAAGAAGAGGCTAGAGGTTGCAAAAGGAAAAGAGCTATGTAAAGTTTGTGTTCCAAGACTTGAGAGTGAAAGTGAAAATTAAATCCCCTAGTGTGAGAAAATGAGAGTGAAAAGTGAGGGTTTTTGAGCAAGTGAGGAAGCTTTGAGTAGAGGGTGGGGAGTGATGAGTCTTTGCCCTTGTATGCATAGGTTGCTTTTTACCTTTAGCATTCTGCCAAAGTTTGATCATTCATAGAGAGATCCCTTTGCTGCATTTGACCCACTTGAACACCGATGAGATCATTTTAATCTCATAGCCTCTCCCTAGCCAAGCCAGCTTGTTTAAACATTGCATCATGAGGTTCACCTGATAAAAACTTAATGAATGTGAGAGTTGAGAGAGAGAAGAACTTGTGGAGATTCCTTGCTGAGTTGATATATATCTGAGTATGACTTTGCATTGCATAATTGAGCATGAACTTGAATTCTTATTGTGATCACTTCTCTCAAAAAGAAAATGTGAACTCCCATTGTGCACAACCTCTTTCTCTCATTTGCTCTTTTTGCTTGAGGACAAGCAAAGGACAAGTGTGGGGGAGTTGATATGTTCATAATTTGCATCATTTAGGTTGCATAAATCATTCCAAATCATGTTTTATTTCATGCATTTTAGGTCCTTAGGGTTTGTTTTAGAACTTAGGAGATGCATTAGGTCCAAATGAGTCTTTGCATGTTTTGAGTGTTTATCAGGTGAATTTGGAGCTGAAAAGATGAATCCAGGAGGTGGAATGGTGAGCAAAGCTTGAAAAGTGGCAAAAATTGGGTCTTTGGAGGTTATCGGCCATTCTCGCTGGCCAGGAAGGTTTTACCGGCCATTTTCATGTACCGCGGGAAGCTTTACAGGACATTTTCATGTACCGCGAGTGAAGTGTATCGGCCAAAATCTCCGGGTGTAAACATGTCTCAGAAATCGCCTGTCCGGGGAACCTTCCAGTCCGATTCAGATGGCGGCTGCTTCATGGAAGTTGGAGAAGACTTGATCACGGTTTCATAGCAAGTGGAATCACGGAATTCGGACGCCTGAGCAGGAAGTTAAGCTCGTCGGAAGGAACCCCTGTATCGCTGTTGTTTTGGACCGAGCCGACGAGTTCTGAACAAAATGCGAAGGACAGAGTACTCCCAGGCCGATTCAGTTTCCGGGGCCTTCATGAGAATCAGAGACATTTGAGTCCTCTTTCCACAACATCCAAGATCATCCAGTTTGGAGCTATGAGCAGGAAGATACTGTCTCCGGAATGGACATATGTATAGACGGCCCTCTCTGATCGTGTAAATGCATTGCGAAGATGAGCCCTCCAGGAAGCCTTCCACTTCCCAAGCACCGAAGCTTCCTTCACAAAAGTTGGAGATAAATGAGTCCACTGTCTTCTGCAACCGGAATGACTCAATTCGGACAAGTCTCCAGGAAGTTACACTCTCCGGAATGCGAGATGGTCCAGACAGCCCAGAATGACTAAGTTAAACATGCCGCAATGGAATGCCACGATCCACACTTGGCCATGGCAACTTTTGTGCACCCTCGGCAAATGACATGATCTTCATGCCACAGTCTACACTTGACCGTGGCAAACATACACTTGGTTGAGAAGAACTTTGCAACCATTCGGCGATTGACACGGCCTAAATGCCACGGTCTGAGGCTTGACCGTGGCAACTTCTCGCAACCTTCGGTGATTGGCACGAGCTGAATGCCACGGTCTGGGACTTGACTGTGGCAAATGAACAATTGGCTGGAGGCAACTTTTACACATCTTCGGTGTTTGACACGGTGACTTGCCACGAGTTCCAGATGAAGCTTGATCAGACCGTGGCATCAAAAGGAACCAAGAACACAAGTGAAGGCTTTGACACGGTCAGGATTGCCATGGTCACACCAAGAACACACCAGACCGTGGCAAACCCATACTTGCCCATCAAGGCCGGGTCAGTACCCGGTTTGTTCTGGGTTGACCCGGTTCGCCCAAGCCTCCTTTATATGGTTTTTAGACCTAATTTGTAGAAAACCTGGAATCTACTTTTAGTCTTCTTTCCCCTTTTGTGAAAACCTACTTAATACACTTTGTTTTAGAGAGCTTAATATCGATTTTGAAGTTTCTTTTTATCCTGTTCCATCATTTCTTATCATCAAATCAAACTTCTAATCATGATTAACAACACATCTTGCAAAGGATTTAGTGTGTTGATCATGATTAGTGAGTAATCACCTTAATGAGGTTCTAGATGTGTAGGTTAGGGTGCTAAAGTGTTAGATTAGGAGTGTTTAGGGCTAGATTCATTGATTCATTTCTCTAAACAACTGTTCTCTATGCTAGATCCTTGATAATCACTTGAGATCTAGATTCTGGGAATTTCATGCACCAAAAGTGTTTGATGGAATTCCTGAAAGAGTTGTATTAGAGGTTTAAGCATTTTTCTGCATGATGATGTATTGTTATTTGCTTGAATGATCATTGAGAACTGTTTATTAATGCATATTGATTCATATTTCACAAATGGGAATTTTGTTTGAAAATGGATTAGTATAGGGGTTAATACCTTCATGAAAGGATTAACCTAGATTAGAGTTCTTAATCATTTGAATCATGTCTCATCATTGTCATTAGCATTTCTAGTTTAGCACCAAGCACCCTAACCAACTATCATGTCTAGAATCTCATGCCTCCATCATAGTATATTCACATCATTTGTCATTGCTTAGTTCTTGTTTTGTCATTGTCATTAGACTTTAATCCAGTTTATGTTTGTAGTTGTTTCTAGATTAATCAAAACCCACTCTTGTTCACTTGAATTAAGAACTTGATCATATAGCTTAGTGTCTATCACCACATTCTTGGATTGATTAACCTCTTTGTGCTACATTGACAAGGGGATTGATAGCCCTGAGACCCTAAAAAGTCTTGTCTATCAATACATGTCTCGATCTTGACATACCGAGGAGTTAGTACGAGTTCTAGTCCAAAGAGTTTCAGGGGACGAGCCTCGGCCTAAGCAATTTCGAGGTAATGATGCCGAGGTTCGTAGAGACACTTAGCGCGTATCGCACTCCTTGGGCTCGTACTGATCAACTCGTCTTCCGATTGCAATAACTTTCAGCACACGACTTCAAATGTCTTGAAACCAATTCTCTGACCAATATTACTCATTCAGCTCAAACTTTGGTGAAGAAACCATCGGAGATTGGAAAGTGGAAGGCTCCCCGGATTGCTCATCTTTGCACCGCATCGGGATGACCGGAGAAACAGCTTTTATATTGATGTCTCTTCCGGAGACGATATCTTCCAAACCACTGCTCCAAATTGGGCGATCTCAGGTGTTCCGGAAAGAACACTCAAAGATCTCGAATAATGATGAAGGCCCTGTAAACTGATTCGAGCTGTAAGGGCATCGTCCCACGTAATCTTCAAAACTTATCGGATCGGCTTTTGAATGCATGCGAGACAGGTGTGTCTTCCGGTGGCGATATCTCTTACACGCTGCTCCGAATTCTGTGATTCCAACTGTTCTGGGATCTTAGCTTGATTATCTCTAATTTTGATGAATACCCCATCAACTGATTCGGACCAGAAGATTCCCCGGATTTGCGATCTTTGATGTGCGGGGGTGGAAATGGATTTTAGCCGAGAAATGCTTCCCGCGGTAAGGAAAATGTTCGAGAAACGTGTACCGCGGTAAGCTTTTTAGCCGGTAAAAACTTCTCGCCTCGACATAAAACTTCACCCGATGGAGTTTTCACCCGGTAATGATTTTTAGCCGGTAAAGACCACCCGACAACAAAGACCACCCGGTACAAGTTTTCGCCGAGATATTCCTCCAAGCGGTTTTCACCATTTTTGAACCTCTTCTTCACCGTTTCAACTCCTGATCTTCCTCTTGAGCTCCAAATAGCCTCCAAAGCACCTGATAAAGACTCCAAACCATGCAAAACTCTTTGGGACCTAATGCAAATCCTAAAGCCTATTTTGATGCCTAAAGACCTAAAATGAATGAGAAAACACATGATTTGGACTCTAAAGTGCAGTTTAAATGATGCAAAATATAGACATATCATGTTGCTCCACTTAAAAAGAGAATGGAAGAGCATATAAAACAGAAGTATGATATTATTCAAAACTCAAGTGATATTAGGGATTCAAAGCAAGAAATCAATAAGACCAGAAAGTTTGCTTCATGGTACAGAGAGAAATGATGAGCTGCAAGAGATTGAATCTCGCCTTAGTACACTCGAATACAAGGCTAGAGAAACTGATTCAAACATGAACTATCTCTCAGAATCCCATAAGACTACAAACTCTTTTGTAAAAGAAACCTTTAAGAATCATACGAATGAATCTTCTATTCATAATCAAGGAAAAGAGGAGCAGTTACCAAATTCATCTGCAACAGGCCCTGGAAGAGAATACATAACTGCAGTGAGATTGTTCAAGACAAAGAAGAAGGTGGATTTCTCAAGACAAGTTCAGAACTCCCCACCGCGAATGCATATTCCTCAGCTGCTGTGGAGCCACATCCCACCGCGGTCACGCACTCCTTACCCGTTGTGCAAGATGCATCCCACCACAGTCGTGATTCTCTCAGCCGCGTAGGATGACTTTTCTGCCTCACTCATGAAACCTGCAACTTGTTATGAGTCCTCTCCAATCCTAAAATCTAAAACCCATTCATCAGAGCAAAATACCTTCAACATAGAAAACCAAGTTCCAAACACTGACCAAGACCTAGAAACACATTCTCCATGTTCCATGTAAGATGACCATGGAATGTGATGAAGAAGCAATAAGTCAATCTGACACCTAAGAAGGTTAAGACAATATATTCATATATGTGCTTTGATGTTGCAGATTCTTACTGTGAGTTTTACCCATGCCAAAGAAGAAAGACTAATTCGAACTCTGCACAAAATCCAAGACCATAAGATACTAAGAGATATGAATAGCAAAATTAATATGTTAATTTTTTTTTAAAAAGAGAGAAAGAAATGATGAAACAAATATGTATAACATTGAGTGGGAGAGAGAGGGTATTCTTGTATGTATATTTACAATGAATGAATATGTTTCTTATATAGAGTAGAATTTAACACATGTGACAGTAATCAGATATAATGGCATATGGGCTCTATCATTAATCATATACACACTTTTTTTTTAACTTGTAATATTTCTTTTAAAGTCCTTTGTCATTTATATTGTAATATATTGTCAAGTGCCTCGTCAAAAGTCTTTCTTGAAAAACACTATGAAAAAACCATAATAAAATAAAAAGAGTATAACCATGCAAGCTCCTCCTCAAATAACTAGGATATATTTCATCGATGATGCATTCCAATATTGTTTACATATTTTCGAGATATTGAAGTAGGTGACGATGTATGCAGTTTTAATTCTTTTAGGTACACACACCTGTCTGTCATAATCACTTCTAAGAAGTTTTTATTCTTGATAAACTCACCATATTTTAAGATAATGTGATCCATTATGTGGGTGATCGTTTAAAACCATAAAGAGATCTATTAAACAAACATAAATTATTAGGATATTTCTTCTCTACAAATCCTTATGGTTGAACCATCACAGTTTGCTCTTCCAGGATGCTAGACAGTAAAGCAGATTTTAACATCCAATTGCTGCAACTCCATACACAAATGAACAATCACATATAGAAGAAACATTATGTACGCAAAAATTACTATATGTGAAAAAACATTATGATAATAAATACCATCTTTCTAAGTAAAAACTCTTACAAACAATGAAACAAGTCTAGCTTTAATCTAAGTTTGCTACAAACAACTAGTTATCACAAATGATTCTTGTTTGGAGACACCAATTCCTTATTCATAGTGAATAAAGTTTTCATAAAAATGTTTGTCATTTATAAAATACTTCGTTATTTCTTTGTTTACTACCTAATTGACTATTGCTTTAAACGATTATCTATCATGATACTTGTATGTTTTAGTGTTTGTTTAAAACTGTTCACCAACAGAGTTTGCTCTATTTTTGGTTTGGTTATAACAAAAATTCAAATAAATTCTGGGAAGTTACATTTATTTGATTTTAAGAATTATCAGCTTTTTTAAAACGAATGTCTATACAAGGTAAAAATAGATACCAATAAGTACAGAAATCATAAAAAAAAAAAAAAAAAAAAGTACAGAAATCATACAAGAATCTCACACATTTGATTTCTTATACATGAAAATTGAAATACTTACACACATTCACCACATCTGCTTCATTATACATACAGACTGCTTTAAGTATGGTATATTCGTATATGCATATATTTTTCTTCGAATTTTCATACATTTTCTTCGGCCTTGAAGTTATAGATCGAAACTGTGGCTATTGAAGTGGAAAAGGGGATGATTAGCGGATCGCCAGATGCTATGTGACCGTATTTCTTTGGCAACAGTTGACTGAAGACTCGCCGGTCCGCATACTATAACTCCAACATCCACGTTTCCCCATTTCACATTCAAAGACTCAAATGTCTCTGCAAATAAATGTTCATTATAATAATAAATATTTTTGCAAATATAAGAATATTTTACAGAACCATTCAAAGGCGAAACAAAGAAAACCGTTTATACTTTGGGTTTGCATTAGGATCGTCTGATTTAACTGAATCAAAACCCGCTTTAAGAACCAGTCCAAAATTAAATAAACTGATTTTGTTTTTTTTTTTATTACCAAACAAACCATAATCAAAATCAAACCAATTTGAAAAGTAGAGTGAGATAGTTTGTCTTTGAAAATCTTCCGTGGAAAATCGTTCAAGTACAGTAGTTTGGTTTTACAACCAAATTCGAACCAAAACTAAGACTGTTTGAAATCAAACAGATCCTTATGTTAATTTTGTTCTCATTCAGTTTCTATATTCATAAGCAGGAAAAAGAAAACTTTTAATTTCTCTGTGGATCGGTTCATCAACTCGAACCTTCATAAAAACCATTTTAAAAAGAGAAATTTACAAATTATATCACTTTCTGAATTTAGTTTACACAAAATATCATTTTCTGGTACTATAACCATTTTTCAGCTTTTACATTAGCTAGATTACAATTATATACTTGTCAACTACACATAATTACAAATAAAAAGTAAAAAGTCACACTCTCTCTCTTGTGTTTCTTCTGCGACTACAATATATTTTATTTTTTTTATTTTTTTTTTCTATTCTTTCTTTCCTCAAACTTATATTTCTCATATTTTATTTTTTTATTATTTTCTTTTTATAGAAAAAAATATCAATTATATCTACTTTATGTCTATATTTTGATACCTATTTTATAATAATTTACATAATTATATAATTTATATATATTATATAAAAAAATACATATATATAGTATGTACATGGATACCATATTATCGTGAAACAGCATGTATGTTCATATAATTGCATCCACGTGTACCATATTATCGTGGAACAGCGTGTATGTTCATGTAATTGCATCCACGTGTACCATATGTGCATGCAACTTTGTCCATATTGATCACATGTTCGTGGATACGTCTAAATATGGATACATGTACGTATCTACGTGGACACAACTATATAACTGCATGTACGTTTTATCTAATTATACGTATTACATATAAGTAAACTATCAAAAAATGGTACTCAAAATATAGATATAAACGAGATATAGTTGATAGTGTAAAAATAACTATGAAATTATTTTTTTAAAAGAAAATAAACTAAATAAATTATAGAGAACATAGGTGTGAGGAAAAGAGAGAAAAGAAAGAAAAAAAAAATATATCGTCAGAAAAAGGGAGACAAGAGAAAGAGTGTGACTTTTTATTTTTAATTTGATTTATCTTTAGTTCAAAAATTACAAAGAGTAAAAAAAGGATAAAATTGTAATCTAGCCAATGTAAAAGCTGAAAAAATGTTATAGTAGCAGAAAGTGATATTCTGTGAAATAAAAAGAAACAAAGTGATATAATTTGTAAACGACTCTTTGAAAAACCCATCCGGAGAGAAAATAAATAGTTT
Source organism: Eutrema salsugineum (assembly GCF_000478725.1). Taxonomy (NCBI): domain Eukaryota; kingdom Viridiplantae; phylum Streptophyta; class Magnoliopsida; order Brassicales; family Brassicaceae; genus Eutrema; species Eutrema salsugineum. The sequence continues at coordinate 19,349,689 of NW_006256829.1, read as the reverse complement.
TTTTTTATATATTTTTAATATATATATATAAACCATTATTTATATCGAACCACACTTGTAAAAGAAAGAGACTTGGAATATTTTCAATTACTTTTTTTATATCTATTTTTGTAATATAATCAATATTTTTAATTTGTATTTTAGATATATTTTATATAGATACAATAATAAGTAAAAAAATTATTTTTATATTAAGATATAATTTGTTTTTGTAAATTTAATATTTTTCTAATATTAAATATAACCGTTATTAGGAAAACAGAATTATAATCTGTTCATTTATATTAACTAGAAAAAAACTATAATCATAAATCTGACTCACTCGTTGACATTACCATATGTAAAAATATTTCTTAATTATAAATATTTAAAGTTTTAGGCTGATTGATCATGATAAAAATATACAATAACATATCATTTATTATATTCGTAATATTATTAAAATTTAAATATAATTTGTAAGATATACTAATATCTGACTTTGATTATTAATCTAATCTATATTTAAAGAAATTCAAATTATTATGATTAAAATTTAATTTTGTCGAAATTATGTTTAAATATAAATTAAAAAATAATATTTTATTAATATTCTACTAATTGACTTGTTTGGTAATTAAATAGCTATCCACAAAATAATATAGTGTAATATAAAAATTTTCCAAAAATAGTATACATATCAGAATTAATTCAAACAGATTTTTTTTTAAATAGGAATGTTTGAATGCATATGCAAAAAAAAAATCTTTTAATAGTATAGATTTTATGATTATATAATTTTTTAATTTGAAATGATAGCAATGTAAACTTTTTTATTATTATTATGTAAATATATATTACTATACAGCCAATATATATATATATATAAGTGTTAAAATGGATTAACCCATCTTTTTAACATGCTTCAAATCAGCTCACTATCTTATGTTTTGACAAATCAACCGGCAAACAATAGTATTTATAAAAATATTATTCTAATATATATATATATATATATATATATATATATATATATATTTTTAAAATGGGTTAACACGTCTTTTTAACATGCATCAAATCAGCCTATAATTATGTATTCTTTAAAAATTCAACCTGCAAAAGATATCGATTGTAAAACATGATTCTAATACATCTATTTATACTACCGTATAGTCTAAAAATTTACTAATTTTAAATGTTTAAAATTTTAGTATAATTAATTATGATAAACAGATACAATTAAATATTTTTTTAAACTCTTTATTATTATCACTGATGGAAAAAAAAAGTCACACAAAAGAAACAGTATTATGTTTATAACCTCTGACATACTGACATATTTTTTATAATCTGCATTATTATGTGAATATTATTTAAAATTTAATATGTAATTTAAATCTAAATTATTTATTTTTTTAAAAGTTATTATTGTTTAAATTTTTTGATAAATAATATTGTACCTATATTTAAAGAAATCTAAAATAATCTAAATTGATATTTGAATTTTCCGAATTAATCATAATATAATATAAAATATATTTTTTATTAATACATTTTTGATGTATTGCAGTGATTAAAATTTTCGGCAAAATCCAAAAATAGTATAGATTGTCTCAAAAACAGAATCCAAATACAAACCAAAACCGAATTCGTGTCAAGCCGAACCGAATGATACTTTCAATTTTAAAGACACAAAAAGTTAGTTGGAAAATGAATAACAACGCAAACTATATATTAAAGTGATATCGTACCTTTAAAGTCTGGTCTCGTGCCATAACGAGTAGTGATGAAACTCTGGATGTCGTCTTCTGTGTCAAGGCTTTTAAGTTCCGCAGATGCATTTTGAGGTTCTTCTTGGTTTGAACCTACCTTTTTGTGGCCACTTGCTTCTACTTCACTGGTTTTATGACCCCAAAGATGCCAGAAAACAACTACAGAACCTCCAAAAATCAACACACTTGCAACCATACAAACCACAAACAAAAGTCCCTTGTACCACCATGTCGTTATGTTATATTTGTTTATGTAAAAGATGTCCAACAATGTGATCATTGAAATAAATCCAATGGTGGATGCAATGAGATAGAGTCCAGACCATATATTATCCCCTGTACCAACTAAAACTGACATGGGACACCCGTTGGTCCGTGGCTTCACAGAAGGATTCACTATCTTGTGAACCAACCCATCTTCCTGTGTAACAATGAAACAAAGCATAATTCATCAAACTAAGGCTCCCTTTTTTCAGAGCCAGAAGTCTTGTGTAAGACTTACCAAGAGAGGCTCAGATTGTCGTGTGACATAGATGTTAATCTCAAGTTTTAGTTTGTGAGAGAAGGAAGGACAAATGGAAGGTATGTCGATTGCTGAGAGCAGAGAGAGCTCGTCTGAGTTTTTTATTGCCCAGATAACTAAAACCTTCTTTGGTAAACAAGCTTTCCCATCTCTTTTACGGTGAAGGATATCACTTAAGATGGCGAAAAAGGGTGAAATCCCGATTCCTCCGGCTACTAAGACCAGATTCTCGTACCTGCCCTCCAATAGAAATATTTTCAGAGTCAAGCTAAAAGCTTATTGTATGGAAAAGAATCAAAATTGATAATCTATTTAAACGCATTACGTCAAGTGGTATGGAGATTCATGGCCATAAGGACCTTCCACACAAGTTGTGATTTTGGGATATGACTGAGGAGAAAGGAGCTGATCTTGGTTCTCTGCCTCATATAGCTTTGACAAACGGTCCCTAAGCTTTGCAGTCCAGCAACCAAGAACCTTAATGAGGACCGCAACATGATGGTTCCCATCTAGAGGACTTGATGAAACACTGAAAGGATGCCATTGTAGCCATGATAGTTCCCTCACTTGAAGAAAGACAAAACTCAGTGCATTGTACCGCATATCTGGTTTTAACAGAATTACAGAGGAAAAAGTCAGTAACTGCTTTCGATTAGAGGTAGAGGACTCTCTAACTATAGAGATTAAACAGAATTATTACTCGGTGGTTTCGAAAGAACGAGTTCAAGAGTTCCACAAGGTAAACTCTTTGCAGAGATAACATCCACGGTCCTTCTTGATTGGCAGAATCTCAAGAAACGGTCAAGAATGAAAAGGAATATTCCTCCAGCAACTATGCTGAATATGAAGTCACCAACGTGAAGTGCCAAGAAGACTACAAATACAATGTATAGTTGATGGGTGTAGAAGAAGAGCTCAAAGTAATACTTTCTGACGTAGTGAAGCGACGTGACCCACATAAGTAAACCAGCCACAAGACTTATAACTCCAGGAAACACAGCAATTCCAATAGCTTTCCACTCAAATATCTAAGAGACGACAGATAGTAGTAGTTGAATATGATGAAACTTTGAAATAGAAAAACAGATATAAAAAAAGATTGGATTCCATGTTTATTCATATAAGACTAGGTTCCTTATACTTATCGATGTTGGATTATTGCTCTTATCAGTCCATCTTGTACCAAACCTCACTATTAAAACAATATCATAACGGGTTTACGGCTTCCAATCAAAACTAGTTGACAATAAATAGATTGATCTATAACCATTGTATGTATGACTCCTAACACAAAAAGGAAGAAAAAAGAATTATGTTGAAATAATCTTACCATCTCTAGAAGTTGACCTCGCATCATCCATCCAACAACATAACAGAGGCCATGTAAGGAGAAGAAAGCCATTGTTATATGACCAAGCCAAACATGATATTTTGTAGCATGCTCGAAAGGTATATCGATAAGACGGAGGAGAATGGAGCCTCTCGAGATGGGAAGAAACAAAAATACCATACACAATAACCCAATCATCCCGAAACGTAGACCTGTTATCTCCAACAGAAGAGTACTGCACACACAATAATTGGAATGAGAGAAGGAAGAAAAACAAATATAAACTAAGAAAGGAAGAAAGGAGTTTAAGAACCTTCTGTCCTTTGGAAGCACATGAAAGAGATCAAGAAGATTAAGATTCCTCAGAGTGTAAGCATAGATAGCCCAAAGGAAAAAAATAGAGAAGATCATAATTCCAAGAAACTCAGCTGCAGAAACAACTCCGAATGGTCCATCCACAAGAACAGGAAATGTCCATAGCCTAAACCTTGGGAATTTTGAAATCTTCTTCCTTCAAATATCACCAAAACAGACATAAGATCACCAAAACAGGCATTTTTATGGAATCAAAAATTTGCTAGAATCCAAAAAGCTTGATAAAATATGGAGATTACTGTATATTATTTTAGGGTATATCTAGATTGCTTTGGCATTGGATATAATCATATAAACACTTCTTTTGTTCCTAATTTACAATCAATGGGAAAGAGTTTATAAGAACAAACTCTAACTTTTAAAATAATTAACGCTCAGCTTTTCTCTCTGAATCGTTTCTGCATTCTAAACACATTTTCCTTTGATTTCTTCAAAATCCTTCCGAGAAATCGTTCTGTTCATCGAAATTAGTATTGTCTAATACTTACAGATTATATTAGTTTATTAGGGTTTATATAATAATATTCAAATATCTTTATTTGCCATTGTTATTCAGAGATTAACTCAATAAAACTTTAATCTTTGAAATAATGATTCTTGATCATACGTACTTAGTGAACACTTTCTCTTCCCCAGCAATGATCAGATACAGAGAAGCTAATACGGAGATAACAAGAATCGGACCACTGAAAATCAAGAACATGCTTCCTACAATTCGCAAGATCAAAAATTAGTGAACAATTTTGGATATTTTTTCTTCGGAGAAAACGAAGAAAAAAATGTTTGTAAAAAAACCTGCTGTTCCAAAGAGAGTTTTGGAGGAGACTTCTCTCCACTTTGTCAGAAATCCATCGCCGAGTTTCCCAGGGTACATCAAAAGGAAAACAACCCATGCAACGAAAATCACAGACATTACAACTTTAAGAATCCATTTCAAAGACGAAGCCACCATTGACGACGAGGATGATGATGATGATGATGATGATGATGATGATGATGGCTTTGGCAAAAGAGGGGTTTCATGTTCATCCATTGTTACTACTCTAAAATCTTTGTGAATCTCTACTTTGGTTTTAGCTTTCTCAGTGTAGTGATGAGAGGTGGCTTAGAGGTAGTAGCATCGGGTTTTAAGGAGACGTTATTAGAGAAATTGAGGAGATAATTAGGAGACAAAAATTTTCTGAACCATTCGAGGTTACATCATTCTCATTAATGAAAGATTCCTTCCAACATCAATCCTTGTACACAATTAAAATAAAATAAAACAATAAATAAAATACATAAAAAAAAAGAGTAAAGGGGAAGAAGGCAAATTTACATGTGAGAGTAACGTACTTGGGAGAGAGAGACACGTTTCATTTCAACCACAATTAAAGGATTGTGAGTAGTGAGTACTCTGAGTTCTAGATAAGATGATTATTATGAGGAGTGTGATGATAATTTCACGGTGTTACACTAGTTGATATTATATATATGGTTACAAGAGAATTTGAAACACAATGTATATTGTGTATAAAATACTGTTTTTGTAAATAAGTAGTTGTACATCTCCATCAAAAATAGATTTTATGATAAATATTTATTAAATAATTAAAAATCTCAAATTTTTATATATTATATAAAATAGGTGTATATATATATATGTATATATGTATATGAGGTGAAATATAATTATGTATATAATATAGAAGAGACGAGAGAGAAAAAGGGATGAGAGGAAGTAATTTCTCTTTCTATTATTACTACTTCTCTTCCCACTATAATTACAAAGGTTGAGACAACATATTTATAGCTAAAGTATACAAATGGCTAAGTCGGTGAACTTGAGGCGGTGAAAGAAACTTTCACAACAAGTAAAACTAAAACAATAATATAGTAGTGTGGATAATTATTTATTTCTTTAACACTCTCCCTTAATTATCCATTACCGTTACTATATTACGTACTGTCTCGTTAAAAACTTTATCATAGAAAAACCCAATAGAATAAAAAACCATTATAAAGGAAAAAGAGTACAGTAACATAATCTTCCCTTGAAATGATGGAATAACGTTCTCTTCATAAATCCCGCAAATGACGCATTCCGATACTTTGAATATGCTTTCTGAATACTGTTGTAGGAAGCGCCTTTGTAAAGAGGTCCGCCGCATTTTCACATGAACGAACATACTGGAAATCGACTTCTTGATTCTTCTCGAGTTCTTGTGTATAAGAGAAAAATCTTGGAGGAATATGTTTTGTTCTGTCACTCTTGATATAGCCTTCTTTTAGTTGAGCGACACATGCAGCATTATCTTCAAATACTTTTGTTGGTTCCGTATTGATGACTATTCCACTTGCACCTTGTATATGTTGAGTCATGGATCTGAGCCATATGCATTCTCTACATGCTTCATGAAGAGCAATGATTTCCGCATAATTTGAAGAAGTGGCGACCAAAGTCTGTTTTTGAGAACGCCATGAGATCGCCGTTCCACCAATTGTGAAAACATATCCAGTTTGCGATCGAGCTTTATGCGGATCTGATAAATATCCTGCATCTGCAAAACCAACTAGACCAACTTCGGGGTTTCTATGATAAAATAAACCCAGATCAATCGTACCTTGGAGATAACGAAAAAAATGTTTTATCTCATTCCAATGTCTGCGCGTAGGAGATGAGCTGTATCTTGCAAGTAGATTAGTAGCAAAGGCTATATCTGGTCGAGTACAATTTGCAAGATACATAAGCCCACCGATAGCGCTCATATAAGGTACTTCATGACCTAATACATTTTCGCTATCTTCACAAGGTCGAAATGGATCCTTGTTAATATCAAGTGATCTATTGACCATTGGAGTACTCAAAAGAGTTGCTTTATCCATTTTAAAGCGTTTTAACACCCTTTTGGTGTAATTTGATTGATGCACAAATATTCTATCTTGGAAATGCTCAATCTGGAGCCCTAGACAAAATTTTTTCTTTCCAAGATCTTTCATTTCGAACTCTTCTTTCATGTGAGTTCGTGCATCATCAATCTCCTTTTGAGTTCCGATTATGTTCAGGTCATCAACACATACAGCAATGATCACAAATCCTGACGAAGATTTCTTAATAAATACGCAAGGGCATATCGCATTGTTGATGTATCCTTTACTCAACAAATATTCACTTAAGCGATTATACCACATGCGTCCAGATTGTTTTAATCCGTAAAGTGATCGCTGTAATTTGACCGAACATATGTCTTTAGATGCTTCAGGCATCTTTGATCCTTCTGGGATCTTTACTCCCTCTGGAATTTTCATATATATATCACTATCAAGTGATCCATATAGATATGCAGTCACAACATCCATAAGGTACATTTCTAGATTTTTAGATGCCGTTAGGCTCATTAAGTACCTGAATGTGATTGCATCTATGACCGGGGAATATGTATCTTCATAATCAATTCCCGGTCTTTGAGAAAAACCTTGTGCCACAAGTCAGGCTTTATATCTTGTGACCTCGTTTTTCTCATTTCTTTTTCTCACAAAGACCCATTTGCACCCGACTGGCATTACATCTTCTGGTGTAATGACTATAGGTCCAAAGACATTTCTTTTATTCAGGGAGATTAATTCATTTTTCATGGCAATCTGCCATTTCTCCCAGTCAGACCTTTTCTGACATTCTGACACGGACCTTGGGTCTGGATCATCATTTTCATTTTCAATTTCTTTAGATACTGAAAAGGAGAAAATTCCATTTGTATCATTTATCTCGCTTCTAGCCCATAATGTCCCACTTTGGGCGAAGTTAATGGAAATCTCATACTTTTCAGTATCATGTTCGTTTTCGAGACGAACTTCTTTAATTGGTTCTTCTGGAACCTCTTCATGTATGTCTTCAGGACATATATCTTTATATGGTTCTTCTATAACCTTTTCACCAATGTCTTCAAGACATTTTTCTTTATTCGGTTCTTCTAGAACCTTGTCTCCCAATTTCTTTTTCTTTCGAGGATTTTTATCCTTCGAGCCCATCGGCCTCCCGCGCTTTAACTGAACCCGTGGTTCATTTGCTTTATTCCCATCAATAACTAGTTCCGGAACATTTATTTTTGATGGAGCATTAGCAGCGGGGATATATGATTTTGTCACTCTTCTCGTATCTCGTATCTGTGAACGCATCAGGTAACTGGTTTGCCAACCTTTGCAAATGTATGATTTTCTGAACTTCCATTTCGCGTTGATGGGTAGGGGGATCGAGATAAGCCAAGGTTTGTGTACACCATGTGATATCCTTTGGTGATTCTCTTGATCCTCCCCCCAACGCTGGGAATTCATTTTCATCAAAGTGGCAATCGGCAAAACGTGCATTAAACATATCTCCAGTTACTGGTTCAAGATATCTAATTATACTTGGTGACGTATAGCGGATATATATTTCCAATCTCCTTTGTGGTCCCATTTTTGTTCTTTGCGGCGGGGCTATTGGGACATATGATAACACCGTATTTTGACAACTTTTATGGATCGTTTTGAAATACTTTTTCTATGTTTTTAATTGCTTTTAAGTACTTTTATTACGTTTTTCTAGTATTTGTAGTTCCAAAACTCTTTTCAGGAAACTTAGGGAAAAGCTTAACAAAATGGATAGAAAACCAGATTTCAGCTCAGAGTCAAACCGTCAGAAGTTCACCCCTGATTGAAGGCCTTCTCACCGTCTGATCCAGCTCAAATTTGGAGACCTTAAAGATGGAAGTATCAGCTTTCTATTGCACTTTACAGCTTGGCAATCCAACGGTTCAATCAAAAGATACGCGAAGAGCAAGATGTCCCGTAAACCAGCCGGCAAGCACTTCCACCCGCGGCCAACAAGCATTTTCCCGCGGTCAGGAGCATCCCGACCGCGGCAAACCACCCATTCCCCGCGGTCAGAGCACTCCCGACCGCGGCCATCAACCTCCGAGCCCAAAAAGCCCATTTCTGAAGCCCACATTTGGAGAAACCCTAAGTGACGTCCAGAGAGGTCTTGAGCACTATAAATACATGTCTTAGGAACCCTATATCGTGTAACGAGTAACCTAATACCATCTATCATTACTTCATACTTTTATTGTTTTTGCTTTAGATTTTAGGGAGAGAGAGATTTTTTCTCTTGAACCCTTGTTCTTTCTTTTTCAATTTCGGTTTCTATTCTACTTCTTAATACTATGTCTTTGATTTCGTTCATTATGTCTGAGTAGTTTTATTGTTGGGATTAAGGGATTTTTGATGGGGATTTATATGTTCGATGAGGATTCCATGAGCTTTTGAGCCGAATCTTAGAACTTTTTCTTCTGATTTCGTTTTTACTGCATGAGGATAGCGTCATGAACTACAATCTGATCCAGATGCTTGGTGACACGAAAGTGTTCATCAGGTATCAGATCTAGTTTGGGAGAGCAAAACAAACATAGGAGTGAAAACCTACCTATTGGCGATTTGTGAATTAGGACGAGTCTTAAACATAATGCATCTCTTCTCTTCCAGGGCCAGAGTGGAAACCTACTGGTCAGGGTTGAGAGAGATAGTTGTCTATGATCACGACAGTGGCGTATTCATACGTCCGTGACTCCAGTTCGAAAAGTTTAAGCTAAGATCTTATCAATTTTACTCTCTAGCAATGTTTTGAATCGTTCGTACCCCTGATAAAACTTCCCTGAACCCCAACGCTTTTTTCTCCATTGATTTACACCGATTTTCGTTAAGCTTTAGTTCAATATTGTCTTTCCTTTTTAGTTCATTTTCATTTAAGCATAAGAATATCCATTTTTTTTTTATCATTTTTAGTCATTTTCATTAAGTTTAGTTAATACGCCATTTAATTTCCGTATTCCCTTTTAAGATTTCGTTTTTTAGATTTTAAACATAAAACCAAACCCCCACAAAACCGTTTTTGTTCTAGACTTCCTTACTTTAACTTATTTCAAAGGCTTTTTGCAGCAAAAGATCCTCCTTCTCTGTGGATTCGATCCCTAAGTACTACAATTGATCAGCTGTGCACTTGCGGCTATTGATTTCAATTAGGGTAAAACTTGACAACCCACGACACAATCACATCAAACCACCCATCAAGTTTTTGGCGCCGTTGCCGGGGAAGGCACGCATTTTATTTTCTGCAAAACCCCGAGAAAGGTTAGTAAATCGACTCTAGAACCCCCTTTTCTGCAACTTTCCATTTTTCGGTTATTTTGTTTCCATTCAGAAGATATGGATCCTTTAAAACGAAATTACTACTATGAGGGAGGTTTTTGCAACACTCCTCGAGCCACGCAACGCCGAGAAGCACAATACATTCGTGATCTCCCCTCAATGGATCATAATTCAATTCCGAACCACCACAAAAGAGGACATCGCAGCCACTACAAATCAATTCGCGAAGGTTTAGAGGAAAAAGGATTCTGCTGGGAGACCATAACAACTTACAATGCCCACGAAGATATCCATGATCCTTTCTTTGATGAAGATATGTCGTCTGTCTCCCAAACCGAGATTGATGATATGCTTCAGGAGCTCAATGAATCTATGGATGATGGGTATTGGGTATCTTGTGAAGTAGATGGAGAATCCTCCATCAAGTTTGTTAGAAAGAGGCCATCAAATGAAATTCCTTTGGATCATCACGTCGTGGAAGCCAGCCATCAAGAAAAAGGAGAACCTCTTTCCATCCCTAGTGACGATCACGTCTCTACCGATTCATTCAAGTGTTTTGGAGACGACAAACAAGATCATAAGTCCCTTCCTCTTGATGAACCAAAGCCTTGTTCTCCTTCAGCTCCTCACCACCTTGAATGTAAGACAGACCACGTGGAAGATAAGACACTAATGGTGACATCAAAACCACCATTGGAGGCGCTTTCTAAGACGAAGGATTCCGAGAAGTTTGATGCCCCATTCTCAATCAAGGAAGTGAAATTTCGTGATTCTCTTTGTGAATCTGGACCTGATGTGAATCTCATACCAAAGACCATTGCAGAGAATACAGGTATTTCGATTTTTCATCCCTCAAAGATTGATATTCACTATGGAGATTTTTCTGGTGCAGCTCTACTTGGTTCCAAACCAGAATTGCCTTTTCAAGGGAAAGGTTGTCTTGTTTCTACTGGTTCCCATGCTATGGAGATGAGAAACAATGCAACAAAACCCTTGATACTTGGTATTTCGTGTCTAGCATATGTTGGAACACTCATCAACTACCTGCATCAACATATGAGTTTCCTGAAGACCAACAAGAAAACCCCATACCCGGTGATTACTACAAGGAACTCTCATTTTCTGACAATAGGAGGCGTAGATGATCCAATATTTGACCCTGGAGGAACTACAAAGGATGTTGGATACGTTCTAGAAAGAAGAGCACCCGAAGAAAATGCTGGATTTACAAGTTTGACAAACAAAGGTATTTTCCTATGCACACCTTTAACCAATGCTCATATAAGAGGTGATGCAGACTTAATTGAAGCAAGAGTGGAGTTTAAATGGCTCTCAAAACTCTTTTCCGAAGACTCTCTACAAGGAAAAAGAATTGGAGACAAGAAGCAAGAGGATCTGAACATCTTTCCTAGGATATTCGGCACCGCGGTCGCGTGTGCGCTACCAGCGGCCAAACCACCTTTCGCCGCGGTCGCGTGTGCGCTACCAGCGGCCAAACCACCTTTTACCGCGGTCGCGACACTTTCACCAGCGGCCAATGCTCTTTTTACCAATTCCCCAACAGTTCAAGCCATGGCGACACCTCTCCAAGCAAACTGTCCTCACCTTGGATGCTTAACCATCTCCACCACTTCAGATCATAAAGAATCATCTATCCTTGTTTCTTGCAACATGGTTCAATGTCATGAAGTGAGAGAGACCTTATTCACCTCATCATACAAGCATCTAAGAAGTTCTCCTGTCACAAGTGGTGTTGAAGACTCATACCTCAAAGAAGTTCCATGACTGATTTTTGATCCTGGGGGAGGCTACCATCTCGAACCTGCTAAGCAAAGCAAGGAGATGTCGAAAAAGACTTGTCTCAGGACAAGGTCTTCTTCATCAGACTAAGCAACGTCCAATACCAAAAGTCGAGCTAAACGACTTAAAACAAAAGCGCTTAATGGGAGGCAACCCATTTAGGTATTGTTTTTTTTAGAATTTTTCTTTCTTTTTTTTTTGATCTTTTTCTTTTTCTTAGTTTCAGGTGTTTCTTATAAAACAAAAAAGCCAAAAAAAAATAAAAAAAAAACCAGAAAAGAACAAAAAGAAGGATGGTACCTGACTGCTCGGCCCAGCAGGAACCAAGGAGAAGCAGGAAGAGGCCGCGATATAAGCCCCCGCGGTCGCAGGTGTTCGGACCGTGGGAAACACCCCTTCGACCGCGGTCGCGTAGTCCTGACCGCGGCCAAGTAATGGTTTGCCGCGTTCGTGCAGCCCCTGACCGCGGCACTTGGTCGTTGAGATCCAAACCCAACCCAAACCACCCCTTTCACCTCATTTCACCTCACCAATCACCCTCCACATCATTCATCACCCTCCACCACCTTCATCACCACCAACCACCTTCCCAAACCCCTTCGAATGAATCCGGTTCATCTCCACCAGCATCCCGGATCCAGGTAAGTTCTCGTTAGCCTTACCAATTCGATTATCTATGCATTTTTCTCATCCAATCTCGACTTGTTTCACACTGAGGACAGTGTGATTTAAGTTTGGGGGAGGATTTCATCCCTTTCTAACCACTTTTCTTTCATGAGTCTTGCATTATCTATACTTTTTGCATTTTCCTTAATGTTTTTCAAAACCGGTTCAAAACAAAATACGTTTTAAAAGGGAATGGTGAACATGAATCAATGATAGTTGACTGTGTGCTTTAGACTGTTCCTAGTGACATGCTCATTCATGATTTAGGACTAGACTAGGCGGTAGCTAGGCACATTTGAAACGAAGTACCCCAGAGGAATTTGAATGATTTCGATTTAGATGAAGGGATACACTAGCTCTGTTTTATTTGGACTTAATTTGGACTTAATTTTCTCATTGAAGCATTAGACCAGGGAAACGAATCATACATTCAGGACTCCTTTATCCTTTTACCACTCTCTGTTGATCCTGAATGGCTAGTTCATCTTTAGCTAGTTTCCCACCTTAACCAATCCTCTTTCAAACCACATGCACTCTTGTTTTATATTGTCTTATATGCAGATAAGTGCAAAAACGTTGGAGAGAAAGAGGAACGACGCAGTTTTCAGTCACAAAGGACAGAGACCTGCGATTTGCCGGAAAAGTTCCCAGAAGGATTTCAACACAAGAGGAAGCTGAGTTTGCCTTAGAAAAATCTCAAATTTTGGTACAATCTCGTCCTGTATATCTCTCTCTCTTTAAAAGGTATTTCCTTTTCCAAAAAAAAAAAAAATCCAAAAATAAGAAAAGAAAGGAGATAAAAGCTTTAGAGAGTCTAGAGAGTCGAATTTTAAGTCCCAAGGCAACTGGAGTTCGATTTTATGGAGTTTTGGAGATTGTTTTCTGATTCCCGGAAAGAATCTAAGTCTGGGGGAACAGCTGTTCACAACAAAGGAAGAAGGATTATGCAACAACATTTGGCAAGAAGAAGTGATTGAAAACTGTGGTCATCAACAGGTCCTTATCTCTCTTGCTGTTTTGCATATTATCTTGCATCCTCCAGATCTTCAGGTAACCCGAAACACTTTAACTCCACCACTTAAATAGCCCTTTAATGCCAAACGCCATCTACCCTGGATGATGTCTTTAATGAGAACTCACTATTGAACTTAATGAATGTAGAGAGCTAGTTGACTGAAATCAAGATTTAAATTGTTTAAGTTTTGCATGACGGAAAAAGTGGACTAGTATCTCTTGTGCTTTGGTGAGAATTTTCTAGACTAAGTTGTGGATTGATGCACTATCTTTGGTCCTAGTTTAGAGTTCATGTCTATGAGATTTGTGCATTCCCTATTTTTGTTTTCACGTAACCAGTTTAGGCTTTTGCTTTGTTTGAGGACAAACAAAGGTTTAAGTCTGGGGGAGTTGATAACACCGTATTTTGACCACTTTTATGGATCGTTTTGAAATACTTTTTCTATGTTTTTAATTGCTTTTAAGTACTTTTATTACGTTTTTCTAGTATTTGTAGTTCCAAGACTCTTTTCAGGAAACTTAGGGAAAAGCTTAACAAAATGGATAGAAAACCAGATTTCAGCTCAGAGTCAAACCGTCAGAAGTTCACCCCTGATTGAAGGCCTTCTCAACGTCTGATCCAGCTCAAATTTGGAGACCTTAAAGATGGAAGTATCAGCTTTCTATTGCACTTTACAGCTTGGCAATCCAACGGTTCAATCAAAAGATACGCGAAGAGCAAGATGTCCCGTAAATCAGCCGGCAAGCACTTCCACCCGCGGCCAACAAGCATTTTCCCGCAGTCAGGAGCATCCCGACCGCGGCAAACCACCCATTCCCCGCGGTCAGAGCACTCCCGACCGCGGCCATCAACTTCCGAGCCCAAAAAATCCATTTCTGAAGCCCACATTTAGAGAAACACTAAGTGACGTCCAGAGAGGTCTTGAGCACTATAAATACATGTCTTAGGAACCCTATATCGTGTAACAAGTAACCTAATACCATCTATCATTACTTCATACTTTTATTGTTTTTGCTTTAGATTTTAGGGAGAGAGAGATTTGTTCTCTTGAACCCTTGTTCTTTCTTTTTCAATTTTTGTTTCTATTCTACTTCTTAATACTATGTCTTTGATTTCGTTCATTATGTCTGAGTAGTTTTATTGTTGGGATTAAGGGATTTTCGATGGGGATTTATATGTTCGATGAGAATTCCATGAGCTTTTGAGCGGAATCTTAGAACTTTTTCTTCTGAATTCGTTTTTACTGCATGAGGGTAGCGTCATGAACTACAATCTGATCCAGATGCTTGGTGACACGAAAGTGTTCATCAGGTATCAGATCTAGTTTGGGAGAGCAAAACAAACATAGGAGTGGAAACCTACCTATGGGCGATTTGTGAATTAGGATGAGTCTTAAACATAATGCATCTCTTCTCTTACAGGGCCAGAGTGGAAACCTACTGGTCAGGGTTGAGAGAGATAGTTGTCTATGATCACGACAGTGGCGTATTCATACGTCCGTGACTCCAGTTCGAAAAGTTTAAGCTAAGATCTTATCAAATTTACTCTCTAGCAATGTTTTGAATCGTTCGTACCCCTGATAAAACTTCCCTGAACCCCAACGCTTTCTTCTCCATTGATTTACACCGATTTTCTTTAAGTTTTAGTTCAATATTGTCTTTCCTTTTTAGTTCATTTTCATTTAAGCATAAGAATATCCATTTTTTATCATTGTTAGTCATTTTCATTAAGTTTAGTTAATACGCCATTTAATTTCCGTATTCTCTTTTAAGATTTTGTTTTTTAGATTTTAAACATACTACCAAACCCCCACAAAACCGTTTTTGTTCTAGACTTCCTTTACTTTAACTTATTTCAAAGGCTTTTTGCAGCAAAAGATCCTCCTTCCCCGTGGATTCGATCCCTAAGTACTACAATTGATCAGCTGTGCACTTGCGGCTATTGATTTCAATTAGGGTAAAACTTGACAACCCTCGACACAACCACATCAAACCACCCATCAACATAGACCGCACATCCAAATATACGGAGATGGGATACATTTGGCTCTTTGCCAGATGTTAACTGTATTGGAGAATATTCATTATATGCACTTGGCCTCATCTGGACCAATGCCCCAGCATGCAATATAGCATGTCCCCATACAGTAATTGGGAGTTTTGTTCTCAATATTAACGGTCTTGCTATCAGTTGCAACCGTTTTATTAAAGACTCAGCCATGCCATTTTGTGTATGAACATGTGGAACCGGATGTTCAACATCGATTCCTAATGACATACAGTAGTCATTAAAAGCTGCTGAAGTAAATTCACCAGCGTTGTCAAACCTGACTTTTTTTATGGCATAATCAGGGAATTGCGCTCTCAACCTGATTATTTGGGCAATGAATCTTGCGAAAGCCATATTTCTTGTGGTTAATAAACACACATGTGACCATCTGGTAGATGGGTCAATTAATACCATGAAATATCTAAATGGCCCGCACGGTGGGTGAATCGGCCCACATATATCACCATGTATTCTCTCTAAGAATACAAGAGATTCATTCCAACTTTGGCTGGCGAGGGCCTAGTTATGAGTTTTCCTTGAGAACATGCCTGACATGAAAACTCTCCCGATTGAAAAATCTTTTGGTTTTTCAATGGGTGACCATTGGAATTTTGCACAATCCTTCGCATCATGACTGATCCAGGATGGCCAAGTCTTTTATGCCATACTCTAAATGTACTAGTAAACCCTGGGTTTACTGTAACATAGGATTCAGTCATATTTATTTTTGTGCAATATAACCCAGAAGACATCATTGGTAATTCTTCCAATACGTGTTTCCTCTCAGATATAATGCAAAGATATTCAATGCCATTCTTATTTGTACTTGCTATATGATATCCATTTCCTCGGATATCTTTAAAACTTAGCAAGTTTCTACTAGATTCGGGGGAATAAAATGCATCATTTATTTCAAACTTTGTCCCCCTTGGCATTGAAAAATTAGCTCTTCCGGAGCCAATTATAATATTTGCATGACCAGATATGGTACCCACGCTTCCGGCGGAGTCCTTTATTTTGAGACAGGAGAAATACTTTTTATCTTTAAGTATAGTATGTGTCATAGCACTATCGGCTAGACATGTATCTCCATCCTGAATCTCAAATGATGACATAATCTGAATCAAAATATGCAAGAAAAATGCATTAATAAATCAAAACGTGATTTTAAAAGTTATTTATATTAAAAAAAACTTTGTCTTGTTAACAAAAACATATTACATTCTTATTTAAAATTACATAGGGTTTTTCTTGTCTTCTTCGAGAAGACTTTACATTACATCGATCTTAATCGCTTTGTTTCCGTTGATTCTTCTGGATCAACTAGGAAATCAGCGATATCAAGATGAGTATAATCACTTATGCCATCAAAGGAAGTTCCAGCTTCATCAGAGATGAAATTGGTTTCAAAATTCTTTCCTTTATCCTTTTCTTTGGCTTCTTGTGATGCTCAATACAGATCGGCTAAATGTCTTGGTGTACGACATGTTTTTTGCCCAATGATTTTTCATGCCGCATCTGTAACAAGCAGTTTCCTTTTGCTTTCTTGCTTCCCGACCGACATCATTTTGTCTTCCTTGTCCACGACCTCGTCCGCGACCGCGCACGCGTCCGCGACCGCGCACGCGTCCGCGTTCGGTTCTATTATTTTGACTGGATGACGCAACATTCGCTTCTGGGAATGGCGATGATCCAGTTGGACGAGTTTGATAGTTTAACATCACGAGCTGATTATTTTGTTCAGCTACAAGGAGGACTTGCATCAACTCCGAGTAAGTGGTGTAACCTTTTGCCCGGTATTGTTGTTGCAGGATTACATTTCCAGGATGAAATGTTTGGAGAATTTTTTTCGATCATGTCGAAATCACTTACCTCCTGTCCACATAACATCATCCTGGAAGTAATTCCGAACATAGCAGAATTATATTCACCAACACGTTTGTAATCCTGAAACCGGAGGTTTAACCACTCATGTTTGGCTTTTGGTAAGATCACATATTTCTGGTGTCAAACCTATCTTTAAGAGATTGCCAAAGATCTGCAGGATTTTCTTTCGTGATGTATTCTTCTTTTAGGCTATTATCGATGTGGTGGAGCAAAAATATCATGGCTTTCGCCTTTTTCTCATCTGATGTCGTTTCCGACTTATCGATGGTATCGAGAAGCCCGTTTCCTCTTAGATGCATTTTTGCACCTACTGCCCATGACATATAATTTTTCCCAGACACATCAAGGGCAGGGATTTCGAGCTTTGCCAAATTCGACATTATAACTGTATATAATTTTATCAAAAATAAATTTAGCAAACGTTCAGTTTAAAAATTTGTTATTCGAGAAAAACATGATAAAAAAAAAATTAATTCTCACACATAATAAAAACATGAAATTTAAAATAATACAGGAGGCAGAGCCTTCCATATAATTTGAGGAGGCATAGCTTACCATATTTTTTGAGGAGGCAGAGCCTACCATAATTTTTGAGGAGGCAGAACCTACCATATAATTTTTTGAGGAGGCAGAGCCTACCATATAATTTTTGAGGAGACAGAGCCTTCTACTCCGTAAACATAATATCAAGGAGGAGGTTTAATCTTCTACTCCATATATATGACCTGAAGAGACATAGTCTACCATATGATCATATGATCGTGAAGGCATAGCCTATCTCAACGATCGGTTCTGGAAAGGCAGAGCCTATCATCCTGTAAACTTTAATATAAATTTAATTAACAGTTCGGGGAAGGCAGAACCTATCATCCCGAAAATAATACGTAAAACTTGAAATAAACATAAATTTAAATCTTATCTCTTTAGGTATAAGAACGGATCAAGAGACGCTCGTGCTGATAACGTTTTATATATTATATAAAATAGATGAGTATATATGTATATGTATATATGTATATGAGGTGAAATATAATTATGTATATAATATAGAAGAGACGAGAGAGAAAAAGGGATGAGAGGAAGTGATTTCTCTTTCTATTATTACTACTTCTCTTCCCACTACAATTACAAAGGGTGAGACAACATATTTATAGCCAAAGTATACAAATGGCTTAGTCGGTGAACTTGAGGCGGTGAAAGAAACTTTCACAACAAGTAAAACTAAAACAATAAAATATTAGTGTGGATAATTATTCATTTCTTTAACACAAATAGTATTATACTATTTTTTAAGTTTTAATATTTCAATACTACCATCAAATTCTGAATTTTGTAACTTTTAATTTTTAATAACGAAAAACAATATTTACGTTGCACATGTTTTCATTATTTACATGGTGATGGATGCAATACAATGATTTTTTGAAAACTCTATTTTAATTAAAATCTTTGTACAATGTTTTTTTAAGTATTTCATATATACTCTTTACCTAGTAACACTTTTTTCAGTTCTATTACTAATTTAATTGGATCATGAACCCTTGTTTTTATGACCTTCCACTCCTCCCTCTTTTTCTAATTAATTCTAAAAAAAATTAGAGAAAAGAGGGGGATTAGTAACCGATCGTTGATCGTATCTCTAAATTTTTGCACCCTTTCTTATGTTAATAACTAAAATTAAAAAAGGGAAATGTTAATGCATCTGGAAATAACCGATTGATCTCTATTAATAAACATGCTACTAAAAGATTAACATTTTTGTAATAACTCAAGCGCTCATCCCAACCATAAAAGTTTTTATCCATATCATATATAAACCGGTTTTTACTTATAGTAGTCTTTCCAATAGGCGCAAAGCTATCCATTGCTTTACTTAGCTCGCCTCTATATTCCAATTCTTCCTTAGAAAACATCAAATTGAACCATGATTTTTCCATAGAGCTTCTGGCCTCTATTTACATAAAAATACAATAATAATAGATGAATAGTCATTCAATGAAAAAATTGAAAAATGCAAAACTTTTTTGAATAGTTAATTTTCTATTCAAAGTAAGCAAAGCATATCGATGCAATTGCTAATTGCTAAGATTATTAAGTAAAAGTAATTGAAATTCATAAATTTCAATTCTAAATGAAAATAAGGATTTTCTTATATTGTGTAAAATTTAGAGATACGATCAATGATCGGGGACTAATCCCCCCTTTTTCTATTTTTTTTAGAATTAATTAGAAAAAGGGGGGGAGGGGGGCGGAAGGTCATAAAAACAAGGGTTCAGGATCCAATTAAATTAGTAATAGAACGGAAAAAGTGTTGCTAGGTAAAGAGTATCCTATGAAATACTTAAAAAAAAACATTGTACAAAGATTTTAATATAAATAGAGTTTTCAAAAAATCATTGTATTGCTTATTATTTTCTTTTTATTTAATTACTAATTAATATTCATTGCATCGCAATATTTCATAAATTTTTTTAGTTAACAACTTCTATTTTTTTGGTTCTTCAAAATAAAAATTTAGAAAAGAATTTATCAAATATAGAAAACCAACCAAGTTTATAAACATGTATCTTTATAATGAAATTTTGAGAAGTACTGATGAGGACATAGCCCCTAAAGTTACTTTTCCAACCATGAAGAATCCTTCAAAGACAAGATCAGGACTAAGGAAGTTGAGAGAGGAGATCAACAATGCTACGGATACCTTGATCAATCAAAGCAGCTTAGAAGACATCACCAAAGGCATTGATCAACTCAGCATCGACTAGCCACTTCTCAATCAAGTTGCAATGGGTTTAACCGAAAAGAAGATGCTACTTGTTCAAGCAGAGGATCAGCTTGAGGAAGGACTAGAGTATGAAGATCAGGACGGCACAAGCATCAAGTCTACACCAACATTAGAATGGCCACTACTAAGGACTCAAGGAACGTGCATGATCTTCACCGTTGAAGCTGCAAACGACTAAGTATCAAAACGGCACCAAGGTGAATGTTTTATTTATTTTTAAAACTCACGAGTTTCCTTCTTCTTTGTTTTGCAGGTTTTGTTTTTTAAGTCCTTTAGTTATTTTTGTCTTTTAAATCGAGAAACTTTAGATTGTTTTATTTTCTTTTATTTACATTTTAAGAGAGTCTGTCGCAAGTTCTTTTCTTTTTTGAGTCTAGAGTCGACCCTAAAAGGTCAAGGCCAAAGGACAGTTTATAAAGTCCTACATGCGGCATTGTATGAGACAACTTTGACCCTAATCAATAAAAGAACATATTTTCTTAAGAGCAGCTGCCTCTTCCCGAGTTCTTGAACATTCGTGTGGTTTCCCCTTTGTTCTTGAGTTTACCAACTTATCACAGCCTCCCCATCAGCTGTGTGGCGTCACATCGATTCCCCTTAGTCGGTTGTTCTTCATTAATTCACCAATATAAGTAAAGAGAGCCTCTCGGCCAGTTACTTAGGTTCCATCTCACCATACTCGATCATATCTTCTCTAAGTGAAGAGAGCCTCTCGACCAATCACTTGGAATCCATCCTCACTACCACCCGATCTTATATCAGTTTGGTATCAGAGCCGAAAGATTCTAACATCAGGTAATATCTATCCTTTTTTTATTCCTTGTTGTTTAGTTTACATTCTTATTATTGTTGCTTAGTTTTAGTTTTTCAAAAAAGAAGAAAGAAGAATCATCTCATTTAAG
This sequence comes from Eutrema salsugineum, assembly GCF_000478725.1. Lineage (NCBI taxonomy): Eukaryota > Viridiplantae > Streptophyta > Magnoliopsida > Brassicales > Brassicaceae > Eutrema > Eutrema salsugineum. Next base: position 19,328,444 of record NW_006256829.1, on the reverse strand, counting down.
TTTGCATTAGTTTGTTCATCCATATCACTCGAAAAAGCCATAAAAAAATTCATTCTGCATCGTTAGTTCCGCATCATATCGTTTAGTCAAGTCACAAGAAACAGAATCCCTAAAAGAAAAGTTTATTCTCGTAAGTAGTTGCATCTAGATTAGGTTCTTGGATCGTTAAACTACAGTTGCATTTGAGATTCTTTGTTGTATTTGAACAATTTCAGCAATGGAAATCTCTCTCATCGCACCACAAGATACCATTTTGCAAGCTATTGCGGCAATGAGGCAAGATATGGCCACGCAACTAGGCCGTATGGAGGAGAGAGCGGGCCGACCAGAAGTGCCAGGAAAAGAAGCTGCACGACCCATATTTGTGCAACAAAGGCAGAATGAACAGGTCGATGATGACGAGATGCCCGGATTAGAAGATGATGCACCAAACCCTCGGAGACAAGGAGACCCTCTTGATTTACAACAAAATCACCGAATGAGAGACCCCATCCACTGAGGCCGCATTAGAGAAGAAGAGATCTTCCACCGAGGCCGCAACCGAGATGATGAAGGTAATATACAAAATCATAATGACATCAAACTAACTGCACCTACTTTTGCTGGCAGAGTAAACCCTGAAGCTTACTTGGAGTGGGAGCAAAATATGGAACATATCTTCGACTATTACTCTTACAATGACCAGAAGAAGGTCTCCTTGGCTGCGGCTCAACTAACTGACCACGCATTATCTTGGTGGGATCGAGATGGCTGAAAGGAGGCACCATTATGAACAGATCACTAGTTGGGACGCCATGAAATTCTACTTGAGAAAGAGGTATGTGCCACCAAATTTTCATAGGGATTTACAAAAGAAGTTTTGAAAGTTGGTGCAGGGAAACAGGTCTGTTGAGGAATACTTTGAAGAGTTTGAGCAACTCATGACTTGAACTAGCTGACACCGAGGAGACCCTTATAGGAGTTCCTTGATGGATTACAAGACCGAATAACCAGAAAGGTGGAGAGAAAGCCATATCACGACATGAGTGATCTCTTGCATCTATCTATTCAAGCGGAGCAACACATCAAACGCAAAACTACTGCCACTAACAGAACACGGAACAACAACACTTGGGCTCCAAAACCACCAAAAGTGTTTGACACGGGAAAAGCCATGGAGAATGATTCACGGTTCAATAAACAACATCTGACAGCTTTAAAGACAACTCCAAGTTGTCTCGGTCAGACGCAGGTAAGTTCCCCAGCACTTCACGAGCCAGAGATTTCATTTGTTTTAAATGTCAAGGGCGAGGACATATGGCGAGAGAGTGTCCAAATCAAACGGTTATGATCTTAACACCAACCGGAGACTATGAGTCTCAGATGAGCCCGAAGACAAGGATCCAGCTGATCAAGAATCCGACATAGAATACCCGGATACAGGAGAAATACTAGTCATCAGAAGAGCCTTGAGTGCTCTAGTAGACCCAGCTGAGACAGTTCAAAGAGAAAACATCTTTCATACAAAATGTACTGTGAATGGCAAGGTATGTAGTCTCATTATAGATGGAGGTTCTTGTACTAACATTGCTAGTAAGTTCATGGTAGATAAGCTCGGTCTCGAGACAACCAAACATCCAAAGCCATATCGACTAAAATGGCTTAATGATGACACTGAGCTGAGGATCTCCGAGCAAGTCGCCATCCCTTTCAGCGTGGGAAAATACAATGATCAAGTTGTTTGTGATGTTGTGCCAATGCAAATGGGTCATTTGCTGTTGGGGAGACCCTGACTATTTGATAAAGAGACGATGCACAATGGCCGAACAAACCACTACTCGTTCACTCATGAAAAGAGGAAGTTCCAACTTGCACCACTCACGCCTATAGAAGTCCATGAAATGCAAATCAAATTTGTTAAGGACTCCAAGGTAAGTAGGACTAACTTGTTTGTTACTCCTACCACTGTCTCTAAGGATTTACAACATAATACACCTGTGCTACTAATGATTTTTAAAGAAGGATTGCTTTCGGATTCTAATGAACTAGAGCTTCCACCCGAGATACTTTCCTTGTTGGACAGGTTCAAATATGTGTTCCCAAAGGAGATACCAGCTGGATTACCACCCATAAGAGGAATAGAGAATCAAATCGATCTGGTGACAGGAGCTGCCCTCCCAAACTGTGGAGCTTATTGCATTAACTCCACTGAGTCTAAGGAACTAGAAAAGCAGATTCAAGATCTTATGTCTAAAGGCTACATCAGGGAGAGTCTTAGTCCATGTGCGGTACCCGTTTGGTTAGTTCCCAAGAAGGATGGTACATGGAGAATGTGTGTAGATTGCAGGGCCATAAACAACATCACCATCAAGTATCGCCACCCAATACCGATGCTAGATGACATGTTGGACGAGTTACATGGTTCAACAGTCTTCTCTAAAGTATGTCTCCGAAGTTGTTACCATCAGGTGAGAATGAAGAAAGGATATGATTGGAAAACAGCCTTCAAGACCAAGCAAGGTTTATATGAATAGCTTGTTATGCTATTCGGCCTCACCAATGCCCCAAGCACATTCATGCAGCTCATGAATCATGTTTTAAGGTCCTACATCAGTAAGTTTGTAGTAGTGTATTTTGATGATATACTTATTTACAACAAGTGTTTTAGTGACCATATTCAGCACCTTGAGCAAGTTTTAGAGACTCTGCGTAAAGAGGGTCTTTATGTGAACCTCAAGAAGTGCACCTTTTGTACTAATGAGCTTGTATTTTTAGGATTTGTTGTGAGTTCACAGGGCCTAGAGGTGGATCAGGAGAAGGTGAGAGCAATACAAGAATGGCTAACCCCAACAAGCACTGGACATGTTCAGAGCTTCCATGGACTAGCAAGCTTTTACCGACTGTTTGTCAAGGATTTCAGCACCTTGGCTGCTCCTCTCACAGCTGTTATTTAGAAATATGTGGCGTTCTCATGGGGACCAGCACAGGAGAAAGCATTTCAAACTCTCAAAAACCGTTTAACCCATGCACTAGTTTTGACTTTACCTGATTTTGATAAAACCTATAAGATTGAATGTGATGCCTCAGGTTTAGGCATGGGAGCCGTACTCACACAAGGAGGAAGACCAGTGGCTTACTTCAGTGAGAAACTAAGTGGAGCTCCCCTGAACTATTCCCACCTACGACAAGGAGTTGTATGCACTAATGGGATCATTGGAAACATGGCAACATTACTTGTTGGCTAAGGAATTTTTAATACACACTGATCAAGAGACACTCAAGCATCTGAGAGGCCAAACAACACTTAAGAGAAGGCACACAAGATGGCTAGAGTTCGTAGAAGATTTTCCCTACATCATCAAATACAAGAAGAGAAATGAGAACATAGTCGCTGATGCTCTATCTAGAAGATACACGCTCATCAACACTATGGAGGCAAAAGTAATGGGGTTCGAGCATATCAAAGAGAACTATGAAGATGATCCAGACTTCGGTGACATCTTCCGAGAATGCCAAAAGAGAGTATTTGGTTTATTTTACTTACATGATGGCTTTCTGTTTAGAGATAAACGTTTGTGTATCCCGCAGGGTTCAATGAGAGAACTTCTAATGAAAAATCTCATGGAAGAGGCTTGATGGGACATTTTGGAGCGGACAAGACTCTAAGTGCTCTAGTTGAGCATTTCTTCTAGCCACACCTCAATAGAGACGTGGAATAGTTTTGCTCGAGATGCATCATATGCCTTAAAACCAAATCCAGGTCACATCCCTATGGACTCTATATGCCTTTGCCAATTCCTAACAAGCCTTGGGTGGATATATCTATGGAATTTGTTCTAGGATTGCCAAAGATAAGAAACATGGATTCAATCTTTGTGGTGGTGGATTGATTCTTAAAGATGGCACACTTCATTCCCTGTGCAAAACAAATGATGCCTCACAAACTGCTGATCAATTCTCCAAGGAAGTGGTACGCCTACATGGTTTACCTCACACCATTGTGTCAGACCGAGACACCAAGTTTTTGAGTCATTTCTGGAGGACCTTGTGGAGGAAGCTCGGCACCAAATTGCTATTCTCTACCACTTGTCATTCTCAGACCGACGGACAAACTGAGGTGGTTAACCGCACCTTGTCCACCCTCTTAAGGGCCACAGTCGGTAACAATTTAAAGAATTGGCTAGATTGCATTCCTTATGTTGAGTTTGCTTATAACCATGCCACCCACTCGGGAACTAAGCTTTCACCTTTTGAGATTGTGTATGGATTTAAGCCAGAAAAGCCTCTTGATCTAAAGCCATTGCCACCACTAGAGTTCAGAAACCAAGATGGAGAAAACAAAGCCGAGATCATCAAGAAGCTCCACCAAAAGACCAAAGATAACTTGGATAAGAAGACAACCCAATACAAGCAACAAGCTGACAAGAACCGCAAGGAGCTCATTTTCGAGCCAAGAGATTGGGTATGGATTCATATGAGACCGGAGAGGTTCCCAAACCAGAGGAGATCAAAGCTCACACCTCGTGGCAATGGACCATTTAAAATTTTAAACTGCATCAACAACAATGCCTACAAGCTAGACCTGCCAGGTAAGTTACACATTTCACCGAGTTTCAGTGTTGCTGATCTTTCTCTTTTTCATGCAGGTGAAACAGTTCTGAGGCCAGAACTTTCTCAAGAGGGAGGGTATGATGAGGTCATGGCCCCTAAAAATACTTTTCCAACCATAAAGAACCCTCCAAGGACAAGATCAGGACTAAGGAAGCTGAGAGAGGAATTCAACAATGCTACGGACACCTTGATAGATCAAAGCAGCTTAGAAGTTATCACCAAAGAAATTGATCAACTCAGCATCGACCAGCCACTTCTTAATCAAGTTGCAATGGGTTTAACCGAAGAGAAGATGCTACTTGTTCAAGCAGAGGATCAGCTTGAGGAAGGACTAGAGTATGAAGATCAGGACGGCACAAGCATCAAGTCCACACCAACATTAGAATGGCCACTACTAAGGATTCAAGGAACTCGCATGATCTTCACCATTGAAGCTGCAAACGACTAAGTGTCAAAACGGCACCAAGGTAAGTGTTTAATTTATTTTTAAAACTCACGAGTTTCCCTCTTCTTTGTTTTGCAGTTTTTGTTGTTTTTTTAAGTCTTTTAGTTATTTTTCTCTTTTAAATCGAGTTAGAAACTTTAGATTGTATTTTTTATTTACATTTTTAGAGAATCTGTCGCAAGTTCTTTCCCTTTTATAGTTTAGAGTCAACCCAAGAAGGTCAAGGCCGAAGGACTGTTTATAAAGTCCCACATGCGGCATTGTATGAGATAACTTTTACCCTAATCAATAAAAGAACGTATTTTCTTAAGAGCAGCCACCTCTTCTCGAGTTTTTGAACATTCGTGTGATTTCCCCTTTGTTCTTGAGTTCACCTATTTATCACAGCCTCTCCATCATCTGTGTGGCGTCACATCGATTCCCCTTAGTCCTTTGTTCTTCATTCATTCACCAATCTAAGTAAAAAGAGCCTCTCGGCCAGTTACTTAGGTTCCATCTCACCATACTCGGTCATATCTTTTCTAAGTGAAGAGAGCTTCCCGGCCAATCACTTGGAATCCATCCTCACTATCACCCCGATCTTATATCATGTATCTATGATATTAATTTTAAAAATATTATTGAATAATTTTTTTAAAAATGTAAAGTCAGTTAGCTGAATAATCATATAGAAGAGAAGGAATTTGCAGATTCAACCATGGGTCCATGAAAATCAAAATTTACTATTTTGATGGTTAGCTGTAAAATTCATTTTATTGCCGTACTATCTACCACATTAATTTTAATTTATGTTTATAGCAGATGTAATCATTGCATAGGGTATTAAGAGAATATGAGGATCCACTCATGCAACTGGCAGCAAATGTGTGTATTCACTCATGCAACTAGCAGAAAATGTGTGTATTTTTCTTCTCTTTTCTACGTATTTATGTATCTGTTAAAATTGATTTTGCATACAACTGGTACATAAGTTGACACTTCAGCCACTTCCTTATTAATTAAATTATTTTTTTCTAGGTCAGTATGAATGAATAAAAATATGTAATTCAACTTTTTTTTTTTTTTTAACGAACCAAGCTGCTTCTAGCTCTTTCTTGACAGTCTTCGATTATTAATCCCTTTTGTCATGTTCTGCAAAACAGGATCTTGAATTTTGCTAATTAAAACTTTTTGTTTTGCAAATGATAGTGCATAAATCTTCTAACTAAGAGTTCAAACGCATCATCAAAATTGTCATCATTCAAGATATAGATATATGTCAGCGTTTTCTTCCAACTATAGTGGTTCTGATTTAAGCTCTCTTTATTCATTTCCTAAATACTGTTTTCATTATGATTTATTTATTGTATAACACAGAATTTGCAAGATGAGTGGACTTAATGGAAATGAGTTCTGAAATTGAAGACACAGTGTATGTGTATGAGCTACAATGTTCATGATGACACTGACGACGACAACCTCATAGGTGGCAAGTTCTTGCTGTTTGTTTTGGAGAACTCTCTAGCCTTCACTGTTTGTTGGGAGTGGGGAGCTTTGACTCAGGTGGAGGAGTCGATTGCTCATGGTCATATTCGCAAGACTTTGAGTCCTTGTGCCAACCCTGTACTTCTCATTCCCAAGAATGTATGTGGACAGTTGAGCGATTAATAAAATTATAGTGAGGTATCGCTTTCACATTCCTCTCCTTGATGATATGGTAGATCAGATTGGAAAAGCAATGATGTTCTCTAAGTGATATTCTCAGATTTTACCCTAGTTTTCTGCAAGTGCACACCAGTCTGTTATAGTACTTAGGGGTCGATTTAATGAAGATCAAGTAACTGCACTACAAATTTACATGAGATGAAAATTGAGCTAAAATGGAAAAATATGGGTGTTTGTTTGTGGATTGTGAATAATGACCAAAATAATAACAATTAAACTTAAAAACGAGTAAATACGAAAAATCAAATCAATATGAGAAAGCATTGGACATTAGGTAATATTCACCAGGTATCATAGATTAGCTAATAAGATAATCAAATATAGAATTTTGATAGATATATTCTAGAACTTGAACCAAGACTAACCCACTCCCATAGTATTAATAACAAATTCAAGTCATTTAGCTTACTGAACTTTCATTCATTCTATAAGTATCTAAATAAATTTAGGTAATTCAACAATATTTTTGGTGAGTAAATCAACCTAATCGTAGTAGCTAGGTTGTCAATCAAGCCACAAGAACAAACACAAATTCAGACGAAAAACTTCTAAAGATGAACCCTAATCTAACAATCTAATAATCATTCCATGAATACCCTTTGAAAAATCCCTTAAAACCTTAAGAAACTACTCAGACATAGCTGCGTTCAACATCATAAAAATAAGTAGTTGTAGAAAATTAAGAAATAAAAGAGTAAAGATCAAAGAACAGAGGTGAAGACTGAGTTCCGATGGTGCCCTCCTCGGTGGATCCTCTTTGAAGACTGCTACTCTTCTAAGACTTCTAATAAATTGGATGCCCCCTTTCTGAATGACCTAGAAGAGGTATATATAGTCTCTGGAGTGTTCGGAGATGTCTAGGTTTTGCAGAATAAATGATGTGAGTGACTTGGGCTTGAAAGAGGCTTCTGAAGGTCGGAAATATGCCCATTGAGGTTGCAGAGATCGCGTTAAACTGAGAATGACTAAGTCTCAAAACGACATCAAGGTGAGTGTTTGGTTTATTTTTGATTTTTAAACTCACGAGTTTCCCTCTTTTTGTTTTGCAGATTTTGTCGTAAGTCCTTTTAGTTATTTTTTCCTTTTAATATATATGTCAAGAACTTTAGAATTATTTCTTTTTATTTTCTTTAGATTTTTAAGAGTCTGTCGCAAGTTCTTTCCATTTTTGAGTCTAGATTCGACCCTAGAAGGTCAAGGCCAGAGGACTATTAATAAATTCCCATATGCGGCACTGTAGACATAACTTTTTACCCTAATCAATTAATGAACGTATTTTCTTGAGAGCGGCCGCCTCTTCTCCGAGTTATTGAGCATTGAGTGGATTCCCCTTTGTTCTTGAGTTCAAACCGATTTATCACAGCCTCTCCATCAGCTGTGTGGTGTCACATCGATCCCCTGGTTACTTGTTTCTCATTAACCCATCAATCTAGACAAAGAAAGCCTCACGGCCAGTTGTTTAGGTTCCATCTCTATTCATCCGATCATATTTCCTCTAAGTGAAGAGAGCCCTTCGGCCAGTCACTTGGATCCATTCACATCACCACCCCTATCTTATATCAGTTTGATATCAAATCCATTAACTAGATGCAATATGAGATTTTTATGTCTTTTCTGTTGATGTGAATGAACAAACTAATGCAACTAAACGAGACACTTTCTTCTTCTTTTTTTGATAAACTAAACAAAGTAAACAATGAAAAGGACTAAACTGATATTGTTACTCTTGGGGCTAGAAGAAAAACCAAAAAAAATAAATTTTTAGTTTTTCTTAAGTATTTTGCGTCTAGAGTAAGTTTCTTTTAAAATTTTTAAGATCTTGTTAGCACAGTCGCGTTTGAGTTCTTGTTGTTTTTGTTGTAATTTCAGTGATCGAGAATCAACCTGTAACAGTACAAGATACTATCTTGCAATCTATTGCCGCAATGAGGCAAAATATGGCCACACAACTAGGCTGTATGAGTGAGAGAGTTGGCTGATTAGAGGTGCCAATGGGAGAAGCAGCTCGACTTATTCGAGTTCAACAACAGCAACAACCACCTCAAGACTATGAAGACATGCCTGACCTAGAAGATGATGCACCAAATCTTCTAAGACAAGAAGATCCTTCTGATTTACAACAAAATCAAAGGATGAGAGATCCCATCAACCGAGGCCACATTAGAGAAGGAAAAATTTTCAACCGAGGCCGAGTTAGAGATGACAAAGGCAATAGACAAACTCACAGTGACGTTAAATTAACTTCACCTAATTTTGCTGGCAGGGTAAATCCTGAAGCTTACTTGGAGTGGTAGTGAAGGATGGAGTATATCTTCGATTACTACTCCCACAATGACCAGAAGAAGGTGGCTTTAGCTGCGGCTCAACTGACCGACCATGGGTATCATGGTGGGATCAAGACGTGACCGAGATGAGAAGGCACCACTATGAGCAGATTACTAGTTGGGACGCCATGAAGTTCAACTTGAGAAAGAGGTATGTTCCACCATATTTTCATAGAGACTTACAAAAGAAGTTTCGTAAGTTGGTGCAGGAAAACAGATTCGTTGAGAAATACTTTGAGGAGTTTGAGCAAATCAGAAACCAACTTGAGTTAGCTGATACCGAGGATACCCTCATGGCTCAATTTTTTGATAGACTACAGGACTGTGTAGCTAGAAAGGTGAAGAGACAGCCATATCATGACATGAGTGATCTCTTGCATCTCTCTATTCAAATAGAGCAACACATCAAGCGCAAGACCACTGCCCCCAATAGAGCAAAGAACAATAACACTTGGACTCCGCAGCCACAAAACGTTTTTGACAAGGACAAAGCCGTGGAGAATGACTCACGGTTTAAGAAGACAACACCTGAAAACATCAAAGACAACTCTAAAGTTTCTCGGCCTGAAACAGGTAACGTTCCTAGCACTTCACGAGCCATATATATTACATGTTTCAAACATCACGGACATGGACATATGGCAAAGGAGTGTCCAAATCAAAGGGTTATGGTCTTGACCCCAACCGGAGACTATGAGTCCCAAGATGGATCCGATGATGAGGAGACAGCTGAGCAAGAGTCTGAGATAGAATATCCGGACATAGGAAAAATTCTAGTAATCAGTATAAAATTGAGTGCTCTAGTGGATCCGGAGACAGTTCAAAGAGAAAACATCTTTCATACAACATGTACTGTGAATGACAAGGTATGTAGCCTTATTATAGATGGAGGCTCTTGTACTAACGGGTCTAGTAAGTTAATGGTTGATAAGCTAGGTCTTAATACAACAAAGCACCCAAAGCCATACCGACTAAGATGGCTTAATGATGACACCGAGCTGAGCATCTTCGAGCAAGTCACCATTCCCTTTAGCGTGGGCAAGTATAGCGATCAAGTTGTTTGTGATGTTACGTCAATGCAAGTGGGTCATCTGTTATTAGGGAGATCATGACAATTTGACAAGGAAACGATGCACATTGGCCGAACAAACCACTACTCATTCACTCATGACATGAGAAAGTCCCAACTAGCAACACTCACGCCTATAGAAGTCCATGAAATGCAAATGAAATTTGCTAAAGACTCCAAGGCAAGTAGGACTAATCTATTTGTAACTCCTACCACTGTCTCTAAAGCTTTGCATCATAACACACCTGTGCTACTAATGATCTTAAAAGAAGCATTGCTTTCAGGTTCTAATGAAGTAGAGATTCCACCAAGATAAACTCTTTGTTAGCCAGGTTCAAAGATGTGTTTCCGTAAGAGATACCAGCTGGACTGCCTCCCATAAGAGGAATAGAGCATCAGATTGATCTGGTACCCGGAGCTGCTGTGCCAAACCGTGGAGCATATCGCATGAATCAAACCGAGTTTAAAGAGTTGGAGAAACACATCCAAGATTTCATGTCTAAAGGGTACATCAGGGACCTGTTCTGTTCATCCCCAAGAAAGATGGCACTTAGAGGATGTGCGTAGATTGTAAGGCAATAAACAATATCACCATAAAATACCAGTATTTTGCTGATTTTGGTTCCATTATGAATGGTGGTCTCAATACTAGTATTTTGGTTGGTAAGAACAATTATAATTCCCTTCTATTTAGTCATAATGACATGAGTAAATATTCTAATATATATCTACATTCTATGTAGAGGTTATTGGTCAAATTGTATCCGCTGTGTGAGATTGAAAGAATTTAAATTATGAACAATGATAACTAAGACTTTTTCAGCCTTTATAGAGGTATCAATCCCCTTTCTTGTAGTACAAGGGGTTATCAAACCAAACTTGTGAAGAGGCACTAATCTATTATGCTCATTAACTTAAGTCAAGTTGATCATGAAAAGGTTGGTTTGTTTAATCTACTTAAGATGCAAGAAAGAACAAGAATGAAACAAGTAATGAAATTTAAGCTAGATAAAGATGCAAATAACAACAAGTAACTAAGCAAATGATCGGATGATGATAATAGATTATAAAGGCAGAGGCTTTAGACAGGATAAAAGACTCGGGTGCTTTCAAGCTAAACTAGCGAGTTAATGAAGCAAGATTATCAAGCAATTTCATATAACATGAACTCAAGTTAAGTTAATCCTCTCATGAAGGTATTAAACATCTAAACTGATCCTCTTTCATACCAAAATCCCTTTTGAGAAGCATGAATCAGTCAGCTTTAAGATTCAGTTCAATAAGTCATTTAAGAAGAACAAACTATCACTCTCATGATGAAAGACTCTTAAACCTCTAACCGATTGGTTCAGACATTTCTACAAACACTTTTGATGCGAGATATGTCTTAGATCTGGACCGCATGTGATGTTCATGGATCCAGCTTAGAGATCTGATCGGTTAGAGAATGAAACATGCAAGACTAGACCCCTAAATTCGCTAATCTATCATGAAAGCACCCTAATCTACCTATCTAAAACCTCTTGAGCAGACTACTCACTAATCATAAAAAGCTCACTAAATCCTTTGCAAGACGTGTAGCTAGTCATGATTAGAGGTTTTGATGCTGGTAAATAAAATAAATGAAAGAGAACATGATCTTCATGTGAAAACGAGATATCGGATTAGATTAATCAAGTTTCACAAAAGAGGCAAGTTCTCAAAGCTAAAACAAGTAGGAAATAAGATAAGATAATAGTGATTAGGTTTTTGGTCCTAAAATCAATTTATAGTGAATGATAAGTGTTGCGGGTCAGCCCAGAACAAACCGGGTACTGAGCGCTCTTCTTGGGTCGTCGGGTGAGCACCTCGGTGTGTGAGAGAGTGAAGCCGAGGTCTTGATGTCGAGGAGTGCACGTGAGTAAAGATCAGGATGAAGATCTCATGAAGAACACGTCAAGAACATGCATGAACCCTAGTCTTCAATCCATCTTCGCGTGCATTCTCCGAGTCAGCTTGTTCTTGAATCTGGGTTTGTGACAAGGGGCCTCGGCATGGTAGTCAAGGGATTAAGGCAGATGAAGTTCGACATGCAATGACGGGGTTTTGAAGCCGAGGTTCACGTCAAACACTTAGTCGTTTTCAGCTTTGCTTCTTCAGCACGTATGCCTCGATCTTGATACACCGAGGAGTTAGCACGAGGTTTAGTCCAAAGAGGTTCAAGGGACGAGCCTCGGCCTAAGCAATATCGAGGTAATGATGCCGAGGCTCGCAGAAACACTTAGCGCGTATCGCAACTCCTTAGGCTCGTACCAATCAACTTGTCTCCCGGTTGCAATAACTTTCAGCACACGACTCCAAATGTCTTGAAACCAATTCCACGATCAAGATTACTCATTCAGCTCAAACTTTGGTGAAGGAACCGTTGGAGCTTGGGAAGTGGAAGGCTCCCAGGATTACTCATCTTTGCAACGTATCGGAACGACAGGAAAACAGCTTTTAGACCGAGGTCTATTCCGGAAACGATATCTTTCAGGCCACAGCTCCAAATTGGATGACCTTAGGTGTTATGGAAAGAGCACTTCGATATCTAAAATATTGATGAAGGCCCTGTAAACTGAGTCGAGCTGGAAAGGCATCGTCCCACGTAATCTTTGAAACTCATTGGATCGGCTCTTGAATGCAAGCGAGACAGGTGTGTCTCCCGGTGGCGATATCTCTCTACTCACCGCTCCGAATTTTGTGATTCCAACTGTTCTGGGATCTTGAATTGATTATTTCAAACTTTGATGAAGACCCTGTTAAATGATTCGGACCAGAAGATTCCCCGGATTTGCAATCTTTGATGCGCGCAGGTGAAAACAGATTTTTGCCGAGAAATGCACCCCGCGGTAAGGAAAATATCCGAGAAACGTGTACCGCGGTAAGCTATTTAGCCAATAAAAATTCCCGTCTCGGCGTAAAACTTCACCCGATAGAATTTTCACCCGGTACTGATATTTAGCCGATAAAAACCATCCGCTAGCATTTTTAGCCGATAAACTGATCCAGCCGGTACATGCTTTTGCCGAGAAACTCCTTAAAGCGGTTTCCACAATTTTTGACCCTTTTCTTCACCATTTCAACTCCTGATCACACTTCTTGAACTCCAAATAACCTCCAAAGCACCTGATAAAGACTCCAAACCATGCAAAACTCTTTGGAACCTAATGCAAACCTTAAAGCCTAATTTGATGCCTAAACACCTAAAATGAATGAGAAAACACATGATTTGGACTCTAAAATGCAGCCTAAATGATAAAAATTATAGACATATATATCAACTCCCCCACACTTGTCTTTTGCTTGTCCACAAGCAAAAAAAGCAAACGAGAGAAAGAGGTTGGTGCAACGGGAGTTCATATTCCTTATGGGAGAGAGATGCAATCGCAAAGAGACTCAGATTTCAAGTTGCCAATTCCATGTGCAATGCAAGACTCTACTTTAATTTTCAAAATTCATCAAACAATCTCCACAAAATCTTCTTATCACATCTTTGACATTCATTAAGCGTTTTAACAAGTGGATCTAGTGATGCAAGTTCAAGCGAGTAATGTTTGGCTAAGGGTGAGGCTATGAGATGAAGATGATCTCATTCAAATGCAAACGCACAAGCAAGGTTCAAAGTAATCAAGAATCTCTCTATGAACGATCAGAACTTTGGCAGAATGCTAAAGGTAAAAAGCAATGGGCGCATACAAAAGCAAGCCTCGGCTCACTTCCCTTACCCAAAGACACTCTAGCTCACACACTCTCAAAATGAACCTCACAACTCTCTTTACACTCTCTCTCATCTCTCAACAAGGGGTTTCTTCTCTTAAGACCTTCAGCTTGGAATCTTCTTTTCACACTTAGCTCTTTCTTGCAACTTTGGACATCAAGCCTCTCATTTTTCTCTTTCAGACACTTGAGCCATTTTGGCTTCTTTTCTTTTGTTTTCACTCAGAGGCAAGACACTTTCTTTTTAGACACTTAGAGCTTTTCTTTCTTTTCCAAAAACTCAAGATCCAAGACCGAATTCTTTTTCTTTTCAAAAACCCTTTCCTCACGCTCTCATTTTGATGCACTCTTTCTTTCCTCTCAAAGATGAATTCTCTCAAAAATCACTCAAGAATGCCTCTCCTTTTCACTCACTCACAACCTAGACCTAATAGTTCCTTGGCGTTGGAACTAAACACTCTCTGAGACTTGCTCTTGTCGCTCTAAACCTAACACGTTCTGCTAAGCTCCGATCCAAGGCGGCCTCACATTTCACAGACGAATTTCATTAGGTTTGAAAGAAGGATTGGTTCATGGTGAGGAACTGATCCAAAGGTGGAATCAGCTATTTGAGCTAAGGAAAAGAGCGGTAAAACAGGTTCTAGCTCAAGTATGTGTAAATGTAATCCACAAAACTCATTCAAACTATGCATCAAGAGATATTTACAAGTCATGTTCAGACGTTATCACTTATTTGAGCCGAGTTCAATTTCAAGTTTGCTTCTCAGATTTAAATCGTTTCAAGTCTAGCATGCAACAAGGAACCAACGGACATGGAAATCAAGTACTCAAAGCGAATGATCTCTCAAGGAAAAACCTATCATTACTCCCATGCATTGATGCAATCCTATATGATGCAACTAGACTCGATCCTAAAATGTGAAATGCAAATAGAATGAACATTTTTTGTGAATTTTTTTTTTATTTTTCATATGTACTAAGCTACATGAGACTCAAAATGCAGAAGATCAAATAAGGACAGAGAAAACAAGATCAGAAAACACAAAGCTCCTCCCCCACACTTAAATAACACAGTCCCCTGTGTTATAAAAGCGTGTGAGATAAGTAAAAAGGAAACAAGACTAATGCAAGATGATATAGACAGAATGCATATTTATAAGGGTTTGAAGTCTTTTACCTCAGTCGCTGAGGTCTGATCCCACGTAGTACGAGGGATTTGAGGTTGAACAGGACGGTGTGGGCTCTCTTGGTGGGCTGCTCTCCGATGAATCAGGCTGAAACGCCATGGCCGGATCGATCCAGTCCTCTTTGCCTGGTGGAAACTCAGGATGTCGTGCATTTGAGCTTTCACCGACTTCTTCTTGTGTGACCGGTGCTGTTGAGGTTGCCGAGTTCTTATCAGTTGATGAAGGCGCGGTGAGCTGCTTGACTTTCTTCTTTAGCTGCCTCACACAATCTACCAGCTTGTGAATCGTTTTATCTTGCCACTTGCACCACTTTTGGAGACCGTTAACTCTCGAATACAGCTTCCTCGTGTTGTACTCGGACTCTCCCCAAACATAGGGATCAAAGTGGTATCGGCCGGCTCCCATTCTTCTTTCAGAGACCCTTGGCTCCTTGTTCTCACATCCATCGGCTCCTGCTTTGCTCTTAGGCCTACTAGACTCGGCCTTCTCTTCTTTCATGCTATTGCGCAATGGTGGATCGACGAGGGGGTTGTACAGCTGATCCTTAAGCAAGTAGAACGAGACATAGCGTCTCTCATGCAACATTGTGAGGGATCGATTAGGAAAAAGAACTTGCGTGCCATCTCTGTGTAGCAACGTGAAGTTATAAGCCTATTTGTTCCCTACCTTGTCTTCGAAAAAACCACTCTTGCTTAAGTATTGTTCATCAATGAGGCTCGGCTTGGATTTGGTATCAGGGAATACAAACCCTCTTGCTTTCAATTTTGTCACCACCTAACCGTTCTGAAGCCGCCTGGTGCCTCTCTTTTTTCGGTCACACCACACATTGTGCCTGTAAGTGAGCATTTGAATCGCAAAGAACGCGCCTAGAGAAGGCATATGTATCGGCCCTTCAAACTCTTTCTTGTTCTTCGTGTGAGAGATGAGTGGATTTAGGCCAAGAACTAGCATTTCTAGCTCGTTCAGGTGAATGACCCCAGGGTTGTAGGTTGAGAAGAACATGCATGCCAAGACTTGGTTGGCGTATCTAATCGCCGGGTTCCTGATGCAGCTTGTCTTGCTCTTTCCTCCTACATACGGTCCAAAGGCGATGGTTTCCCATAGAGCAGATATCTCCTCCTTCGGGTACACAAATTTTTCCAAGGAGCTTTCATTTCTTACAAAGCCAAAAATCTCATCTAGCTCCTTGAAACTCACTTTTTAGCCGACCCCATCTATTTCAACCTCTCCCATGTAAGCGCTTGGGATCTCTTTTGGGGTACATGAACACCTCCAGAGTGGCTAGGAACTGTTGAGTTATCCCTTCATAAGCAACATCACTCATCTCAAAGAACGACGCCAAGCCCATGTTTTGGAAGATGAGAGTAACATCATCAAGTATCTCAAGCTTTTTTAACAACTCCATATCAGGGAACCGACCTTGAGCCACTCTCACCGTGATAAAATGATCCAAGTATTCCCCAGTGGTTGGAAAATGATCTCCTCACTTGGTTTTTGGCTCTTTCTTTGTTCCTTCATCATACTCGGCCTCATGCTCAGGTGCAGCCTCTTTTTCAACCGCGGCTCCAAGTTCGTCCTCATCAGGTTCCAAAGCCACTTGCTTTCCTTTCCTTTTTGGCTCAGGCCCAGGTGCAAGCATGAGCTCGCTGTTTATTGCACACTTTGCAGCTGGCTCGCCTTCGGCTCCTTTGGTGCTTGCGGAGGATTTCTTGCTTGTTCCTCCAGTTCTTGCCGAGGCCATAGCTTTCCCTTGCTGGCTAGAGTGGCTGTTCTCTCAGTCATCTGCAAGAGAATTCCTCAAAGAAAGAGTGAGAACCTAGTATATCGCTAAGCTCAAGCGCAAAAGAACAAGCAAGAACAAAATCTTCTCTTAAAAAGAATGGTTCAATGGTTTCTCAGGCTCAAAGTGATCAAAATCCGAGTCGATACAACACCAAATCACAGAGAAAATCAGGCAGTTCAGCCGAGAAACCCATTTCACCATTAAAGCTGATTTAAAGCACAATTTCTCATGAATTTTAAAAATTCAAGAACAAACGATTTTCAGTGCAAAAACCGGTTTTTTATGTATTGTTTATCCTGATGGAATTTCTAAAATTGTTCCCGAGGTTTTTAACAGTGTATAATAATCGATTGCACATTTTACAAATAATAAAGCTCACAAATTGCAATGGAAAAAGATGAGTTCTTAAGAATGCAAATACCTTTGGGAACACAGGATTCAAGCTTAGTGAGATGCTTATGCAGGATAGACAACACTCTAATGAGTTCAGAAAAACTGAAATCGTGCGAAACTAATGAGAAGTGAGAGAGTTGTATGCGTGAAATGCAGAGAAAAGAGTGAAGAAGGCAAACTCTGCGTTTTGGTGTGGTATGGGAGCGGGTATGGGCTGAGGGTTGCTTTCCAGCTGTTTTTTTGGACTGTAGCAATACTGGTCCCCCCTTTCTCTCAATTTCCAGCTGTTGAACGCTCTCAAAATCGTGTTGACTGCGCGTTTAAACCCATTTTACCGCGCAAAGCTCTCAAATGGCCGCGGTGTGGATAATACGAGGGTCGTACGGTCTTGACTCATTTTTCTTGTGTTAGCACGAGCGGCCTCGACGTGTTTCACCCCGAGGGACTTAGATCTCAGGCTAACACATAAATTTTCGTGGCCCTCAAGTCTTTTCCATTGACCGCTTAAAACCTTCTTCTTTGACTTAAGTGTCCCAAGTGTTCTTATTTTTGTTCTTTCTCATTACCAGGCACCTCGGCATGCTCCACCACGAGGGCATCATGTCGAGGGTACTTGTTTCAACACAGAACACTTGGCGCTTGGGGGAATAAGCGACTCGGCTTCGGTGTAAACAGGTCGCGGCCTTAGGTCGAGATTTTTAACCGTTTCTTTTGATCATCGACCCTCGGTATAATTATACCGAGGTGTTTACACCAGGGTTTTAAACCCCACACTTATTCATTTCACGATCTCCTTCTTTTCACCACGCGGCCCCGGTGTTAACAAGACGAGGAGTTTAGTCGAGGTTCTCAAGCATTCACTCGGTAAAAGGTGACCAAGGCATGATTATGCCGAGGGTCGATACCAAGGCTATGAAAACTCCTGTCTTAAAACACAAGGCCGTGTCTTTTACAAGCCTTATTGCATTTTTTCTGTCAAGATTCACACTTAAAACGCTGCTTAGACCTGAAATACTTAACAAACCCTTCAAAAAGCTTCAAATAAAAAGAAAAAGAAAAATCAAAATGAAATATATACAAGGATAAGCTTGTGGTGTCTCCCAAGAGCACTTTGTTTAACGTCTCTAAGTTTGACTTTACTTACTTTTTCAGGCAGTTTCGGGTTAAAGAAGAGGAACTGAGGTAGCTCCCTCTCTTATTTCAGATACCAAGTAATGCTTTGTCCTCTGACCGTTCACAACAAAACCGTGACCATCTTTTCCCTCTAAGACAACGGCTCCATATGGTCTCACTTCAAGAACTCTAAACGGTCCGGACCACCTAGATCTTAGCTTTCCAGGGAATAGCTTAAGTCTTGAGTTGAACAACAGAACTTGGTCCCCTTCTTTAAACTCTCTCTTGTGTATCTTCTTGTCATGAAGCGCCTTTGTCTTTTCCTTGTAGATTTTAGAGCTCTCAAAAGCCTCTAACCGGATCTCCTCAAGCTCATGAAGCTGTAGAACCCTCTTCTCCTGAGCCATCTTGATGTCAAAGTTCAACAGTTTTACTGCCCACAAGGCTTTGTACTCCAACTCAACCGGTAAATGACAGCTTTTCCCATATAACAGGTTAAACGGTGAGGTTCCAATGGGGGTTTTGTAAGCAGTTCTGTAAGCCCACAGAGCATCATCAAGTTTCTTGCTCCAATCTATCCTAGATGAGCTCACAGTTCTCTCCAAAATTGCTTTGATATGACGGTTTGAAACCTCCACTTGACCGCTTGTTTGTGGATGATAAGGACCAGCCACCTTGTGCTTCACTCCATGCTTCTTTAACAGACTCTCAAGAGTCTTATTGATGAAATGGCTGTCCCCATCACTGATTACTACCCTAGGAACTCCAAATCATGGGAAAATGGTGCCTTTAAAGAGCTCGACCACAACTTTAGAGTCATTGGTCGGAAATGCAACCGCTTCTACCCACTTGCTCACATAGTCCACAGCAACAAGTATATATTGGTTCCCGTATGAACTTACAAAGAGACCCATGAAATCAATGCCCAAACAGTGGAAGACTTCTACTTCAAAAATCGGGTTCTGAGGCATTTCATTCCTCTTGGATATGTTACCGTGCCTTTAACACGACTTACACCTCGAGACAACATTTTGGGCATCTTTAAACATCGTTGGCCACCAAAACCCACTTTGTAAAACCTTGGCCACCGTCTTGAAAGCACCTAACTGCCCACCATACGCTGAACCGTGGCATTCTTACAACACAGGGTGAATCTCCTCTTCGGCTAAGCATTTTCTATAGAGATGGTCTTTGTTAAGCACGTATAAATACGGCTCATCCCAATGATACCTCATCACATCTCTAAAGAACTTTTTCCTCTGATAGGAATCTAACTCTGGTGGCTCTAAACCGCATGACAAGTAGTTCATAAGATCTGCGAACCATGGGAGGCTTCTTTCCCTGATCGTATTGGCCTCCTCTACCTCCAAGTAAGACTTGACAAACATGAGATGTTCCTCGGGCAAAACATCATATAGAGGTACCTTTGATTCAACTCTTAGCCGTGAGAGATGGTCGGCAGCTCTATTCTCAATAGCTTTCTTGTCAAGCACCTCCATATCGAACTCTTGAAGCAAAAGAACCCATCTGAGCAGCCTTGGCTTAGCATCCTTCTTTTTCATGAGATATCTCAAGGCTGCGTGATTTGTATAGACAATGACCTTTGATCCCACAAGATAGCTCCTGAATTTATCAAACGCAAATACAATGGCCAACATCTCTTTCTCAGTAGTTATGTACTTTTCTTGAGCGGAGTCTAATGTGCGGTTTGCGTAATAGATCACATGAAGCTTTTTATCCTTTTTCTGCCCCAAGAAAGCTCCCACGGCATAGTCTGATGCGTCTGTCATCACCTCAAATGGCAAAGACCAGTCAGGAGCTTGAACAATCGGTGCACTGACCAGAGCCTCGTTGATCTTTAAGAACGCCTCCATGCATTCATCATCGATCAAGAACTCGACTTCTTTGCACAAGAGCCTTGTTAAAGGCCTGGCTATCTTTGAGAAGTCCTTGATAAACCTCTTGTAGAAGTCGGCGTGCCCCAAAAAGCTTCTTATACCCTTGACTGAACTCGGAGGCTGTAGATTCACCATGACCTCTATCTTTGCCTCATCCACCTCTATGCCCTTCTCCGAGACTTTGTGACCCAAAACGATGCCCTCCTGAACCATGAAGTGACATTTTTTCCAATTTAAGACAAGCCTGTGCTCCTCACATCACTTTAAAACCTGAGACAAGTTAGGAAGGCAATCAGAGAAAGAGGAGCCATAGATGGAGAAGTCGGCCATAAACACCTCCACTTTCTCTTCAATGAGGTTAGAAAATATATGCATCATGCACCTTTGGAAGGTCGCAGGTGCATTACAAAGGCCAAAAGGCATGCATCTATATGCGTAGGTACCATAAGGGCATGGAAATGTGGTTTTCTCTTGGTCTCGGGGATCTATGGGGATTTGAAAGAAACCCGAGTACCCATCAAGAAAACAAAAGTAAGTATGATTAGCCAGCATCTCAAGAATTTGGTCTATGAATGGAAATGGGAAATGATCTTTCCTAGATGCAGAATTCAGTTTTCTATAGTCAATGCACATACGATGACCGGTTATGGTTCTTTGGGCTATCAGATCATCCTTTTCGTTCTTTACCACTGTGATACCACCTTTCTTGGGCACGACGTGAACAGGAGATACCCATCTTGAGTCAGAGATTGGGTATATTATCCCTGCCTCAAGAAGCTTGAGTATCTCCTTCTTAACCACCTCCTTAAGGTTCGGGTTAAGACGTCATTGATGCTCAATAGAAGACATAGTCTGGTCTTCTAAGTGTATCCTGTGGGTGCATATGTCAAGAGATATGCCTCTAATATCGGCCAAAAATACCCTATTGCTCTCCTGAACTTTCTAAGCTCGCTAAGCAATGCACTCTCTTCATGCTCTAACAAGTTATCATTGATGATTACGGGATATGAAGAGTTTGAGCCAAAGAAAGCATACCTAAGCCCTTTTGGTAGAGGCTTGAGCTCAAAAGGGGGTGCATCAGCTTCATTCCAATCAGCATCGAAGCTGCATTGCCTCGGAACAGCTCCCTCGGCCTTTTCTTTCTCGCGCGGTTCACCACTGACCTCGGTATAAGATGTCGCGGCCATGATACCCCGAGGTGTCTCCCCAACAGTCTTGGACTTCCTGAGCTCCAAAAACCTCGTCTCAGCTTCAAGTTCTTTCGGTTGGTCCAAAAGACGCTTGTACACCTCGCTTTCATCGTTCAAGAACCTATGCTCGCTTTGTTCCCGTGTCAAGACCACTTGTAATGGATCTTCTGTGTTTAACTCTTCAAGGAGCTCATCAGCTAGCTCCTCCATGGTTTCAATATAGAAAACTTGACCTCCAATGGTCGGTTTCTTCATCATTTCCTTCACATTGAACTTCATGGTTTCAGAACTGATGTGCAGCTCGATCATGCCTCCTCTCACGCCAATGATCGCTCCTGCTGTTGCTAAGAAGGGTCTTCCCAAGATGATGGGGTCAACAGGATCCTCATCCATCTCTAGAACTATGAAATCTGTGGGGATCTCTATTTCACCAATTCTCAAAGGTAGATCCTCAAGTAAGCTAACTGGTAATCTCACTGATCTGTCAGCCAACACAAGACAGATCTTTGCCGATTTGTAGTTCTTAAATCCAAGTCTTTTAGCCACTGAATAAGGCATCAAGCTCACAGAAGCTCCCAAGTCACACAAACAGCTTGAAAACTTCAGATGACCGATTGCACACGGCAAAGTAAAACTACCCGGATCTGATAGCTTTCTTGGTATTGATCTCCTTTGAATGAAGGCACTGCACTCATGGCACAGTATGGCCATGAAGCTCTTTTGTCTTGTTAAGTATGGCGTCCTTTAGAAATTTTCCAAGCTGTGGTATAGCTAGAAAAGCATCTATGATCGGCAAAGTCATTTGAGTATTCTTTAAGTGCTTTTCAAAAACTGCCTTGGCCCTGTCTAGGATCTGCTTCTTGAAACGCCCTGGAAATGGTATCTTAGGCTGATAAGGAGGTGGTGGAATGTATGGATTTTCAAGCTCAGGTGTCTTCTCCACCTCTTTAGCCTTGTCTTTAACCGGTTCTTTCTCCAAAACCTCATCTTGTTGCTCATCATTTGAGGCTGCCTCCCCACCAATTTGCTCATTATCCTCAATGAGATTTGGCTTAGGTGCTGGAGCTTGTAATTCTTTTCCACTCCTCAAAGTGATGGCGTTCACATACTCCTTGGGGGTTTGGTTCCGGCTTTCCTGGGAAAGCTGGACCTCTTGATGATGTTGAAGCTTGATTCTGCTTAAGCTCCCTGATATCTTGTTGCATTGTGGCGTACTGGCTCTCAACCCGTTGCTGATTCTGTAACAGATGCTGTAGAAGCCCACACATGTCAGGTCCCATCTGATTCTGAACTGGTGCCTAGTGCTGTTGCTGCTGACCCATCGGCTATGGACTGAACCCTGGTGGAAACTTGTGTTGCTGCGGTTGGCTGTTGAAGTTGTTGCTCTGAGCCGGTTGATTCTGCGGGCCATAACTCTGTTGTTTCCCAATGAATTGTTGCTTGGACTGAAAGCTGTTCTGAAATGGAGCTTTAGGAGCATAGCTTTGTTGGTGTTGTTGAGCAGGGTACACTTGATCTTGAGGATTTCCTACATTGGGGTTTCGGTAGGAGAGGTTTGGATTGTTCCCAAAGTTGTTAAACCGCTGATACCTTTGTTGATTCCCAATATAGTTGATCTCTTCTTGTGTGAGACCATCTTCATTCACATTGTCAAAGCGTAGCCCTTGCTCATCAAACTCCCCTACAAAGTGTATTGGCTTTTGTGTAGACACAAGAACTTTATCAAGCTTGCTCTGTAGCTCCCTAATGTCTTTTTCCATGCACAACTCTTTACTAGACCCATCAGATCGGTTAGCTCTGTCGAAATCCTCTCCATAGGTATCATTAGACATCGCAAGACTCTCAACAATTTCCATTGCTGCGTTTATCTCCTTCCCAAGGAAGTTCCCGTTTGAAGCTGTATCAAGTTGGTTCCTTATCTTTGGAAGTGCACTTTGGTATAAAGTACTCAGGAGGGAAGCCTCCGAGAAGCCGTGGTGTGGAAATTGGTTGGTATAGCTTCGAAATCTCTCCCAAGCTTCACTAAGGCTTTCATTGGTGTGTTATGTGAAGCTTGGGATCTGATTTCTCAATTTAGCCGTTCTAGATGTGGAGAAAAACTTGGACAAGAAGGCGAGCTTGCATTGTTCCCACGTTTGTATAGATCCCCTCAGAAGATTCTTTTTCCATTAGTATGCTTTATCACCAAGATTGGATGGGAACAAGCGTAGGTTGAAGCTGTCTTCTGATACCCCATTTATCTTTCTCAGGTCGCAAACCCAATCAAACTGATCTAGATGCTCTAAAGGATCCTCCCCGGGTAAACCGTGAAACTTGGATTTCTGCACCATATTGAGCAGGGAAGCATTAACTTCGAAGTTATTGTTTTGCACAGGTGGTGCCTGGATCCCGGCTCTATATTAATGTGCATAAGCTCGGTCGTTTTCTCCAACAAAGACTGGAGGAGGTTGTCTCTGAGCTGGTGGTGGAGGTTGAGGAACGTGCTGTGCTTGCTGCTCATTTCGGTTAGCCTGTTGCTGGTTTTGTTGAGCTAGCCGTTCATTTCGCTGAGCCTGTTGCTGATTTGCATATGCCTGCTGTTCGTTCCTCTCGGCCTGCGCTTGATTAACATGAGCCTGTTGTTTGGCTTCTTGAGCTTGTTGCTCAATCCGTTGCTGTTCTGCCATGCCTAACCGTTCAAGGTGTGCTGCTCTCTCTCGTGCCCTACTTTCTAGCATGTTGATGTTGTTGTCGTAAGGAATAGGCGGTTCAGAGCTGCGAGATCTGGTTCTCATACACCTGAAAGCAAAGCCAGAACTTGCAAAGTAATCAGTAAAACAAAAAAGATAAAGACTTGATCTCATGAATAAATAAGAAACTAATGATCCCAAAAGTTGGCAACGACACCAATTGATAACTAAGACATTTTCAGCCTTTATAGAGGTATCAATCCCCTGTCTTGTAGTACGAGGGGTTATCAAACCAAACTTGTGGAGAGGCACTAATCTATTATGCTCATTAACTTAAGTCAAGTTGATCATGAAAAGGTTGGTTAATTTGTTTAATCTACTTAAGATGCAAGAGAGAACAAGAATGAAACAAGTAATGAAATTTAAGCTAGATAAAGATGCAAATAACAACAAGTAACTAAGCAAATGATCGGATGATGATAATAGATTATAAAGGCAGAGGCTTTAGACAGGATAAAAGACTCGGGTGCTTCCAAGCTAAACTAGCGAGTTAATGAAGCAAGATTATCAAGCAATTTCATATAACATGAACTCAAGTTAAGTTAATCATCTCATGAAGGTATTAAACATCTAAACTGATCCCTTTTGAGAAGCATGAATCAGTCAGCTTTAAGATTCAGTTCAATAAGTCATTTAAGAAGAACAAACTATCACTCTCATGATGAAAGACTCTTAAACCTCTAACCGATTGGTTCAGACATTTCTACAAACACTTTTGATGCGAGATATGTCTTAGATCTGGACCGCATGTGATGTTCATGGATCCAGCTTAGAGATCTGATCGGTTAGTGAATGAAACATGCAAGACTAGACCCCTAAACTCGCTAATCTATCACGAAAGCACCATAATCTACCTATCTAAAACCTCTTGAGCAGACTACTCACTAATCATAAAAAGCTCACTAAATCCTTTGCAAGACGTGTAGCTAGTCATGATTAGAGGTTTTGATGCTGGTAAATAAAAGAAATGAAAGAGAACAAGATCTTCACGTGAAAACGAGATATCAGATTAGATTAATCAAGTTTCACAAAATAGGCAAGTTCTCAAAGCTGAAACAGGTAGGACATAAGATAAGATAAAAAATGATTAGGTTTTTGGTCCTAAAATCAATTTATAGTGAAGGATAAGTGTTGTGGTTCAGCCCGGAACAAACCAGGTACTGAACGCTCTTCTTGGGTCGTCGGGTGAGCACCTCGGTGTGTGAGAGAGTGAAGCCAAGATCTTGATGTCGAGGGATGCACATGAGTAAAGATCTCATGAAGAACACGTCAAGAACATGCATGAACCCTAGTCTTCAATCCATCTTCACGTGCATTCTCCGAGTCAGCTTGTTCTTGAATCTGGGTTTATGACAACGGGCCTCGGCATGCAATGCCGAGGGGCTTGGTAGTCAAGGGATCAAGGCAGATGAAGTCTGACATGCAATGCCGGGGTTTTTAGCCGAGGTTCACGTCAAACACTTAGTCGTTTTCAGCTTCGCTTCTTCAGCATGTATGCCTCGATCTTGATACACCAAGGAGTTAGCACGAGGTTTAGTCCAAAGAGGTTCAAGGGACGAGCCTCGGCCTAAGCAATATTGAGGTAATGATGCCGAGGCTCACAGAAACAATTAGCGCGTATCGCAACTCCTTAGGCTCGTACTGATCAACTTGTTTCCCGGTTGCAATAACTTTCCGCACACGATTCCAAATGTCTTGAAACCAATTCCACGATCAAGATTACTCATTCAGCTCAAATTTTGGTGAAGAAACCGTCGGAGCTTGGGAAGTGGAAGGCTCCCCGGATTGCTCATCTTTACAACGCATCGGAATGACATGAAAACAGCTTTTCGACCAACGTCTATTCCAGAGACGATATCTTTCAGGGAACAGCTCCAAATTGGATGACCTCAGGTGTTCTTGAAAGAGCACTTAGAGATCTAACATATTGATGAAGGCCCTGTAAACTGATTCGAGTTGGAAAGGCATCGTCCCACGTAATCTTTGAAACTCATCGGATCGACTCTTGAATGCATGCAAGACAGGTGTGTCTCCCGGTGGCGATATCTCTCTACTCACTGCTCCGAATTCTGTGATTCCAACTGTTCTGGGATCTTAACTTGATTATTTCCAACTTTTATGAAGACCCCGTTAAATGATTCTGATATTCTCATATTTTGTCATGTTTAGGAGTACATTTTTGTCCAAATATTGAGTCTCATGCATACATTTAGGTAGTTTTACATATATTTGTCTTTGCTTTTGTCTTTAGTTAGGAATTGCATTAGGTCCTAGAGAGTTTTGCACTTTTGGAGTGTTTACAGGTCATTTGGAGCTAATTGGGAGCAATTGGGACAAAAGCCATGGAGAGACTATCACCTTATGTGCATCAGACTCGGACAAGTGTTATGGAGCCGACGATCCCTCAACGTGATCACCTGAGAAAGAGGACTTTCACCAGGAGTCAGCCTCCGTAGTATTCATAACGAATCAAGAGCGTTGAGTCTAGTTTTCAGAACACGATAGATCGTCCTATTTGCAGTTTGGAGCTGAAAGTTACGGCGATAAGAAGCAGTACATGTCTCGGAGCGGATAAAGGACCAATGCAACGCGCATCAAAGAACCGGTGGAACGGAGCCCTTGCCGACGTCACCTGAACCCTAAGCCTTCATCAAAGTTCGAGATATTTGAGTTTATTTCCAATTCAGTTGAAATCATACCATTTGGAGCTATATCCTGGAAGTTATTCTCCCCTCAATGCAAAGTGGTCTGAGAAGGCTTAGGTTGTGCGATACGGTACTGCGACTTGATTAACTCGCACCCATGAATGTTCAACTCTCTGTGATATGATCGTGACCAGCTCAGAGGAGGAGGAACCAGAGGTAGCTGGCAGGATCACTCGTTCCAGAGCTAGAGAGATGGCTAAGGAGGCTCACGCACTCATGGCCGCAGAGGACATCAATCAACTGGAAGCTGGAGCTCACATCTTCAACATCTCTATCTTGAAGAATGAAGAACCCAGTAACAATGACTAGGTAACTTAGGTGATGATTCTGTACTCTTTTCCTTGGTGAGGATTTTGGAAGGCAAGGAGGTTCTTCTCCAAGGTTTTTAACGAGGCAGAAATCATTGCTACGTCGAGTTACTTAGAAGTTGTTACTAATGGGTAGTAACGTGCAAAGTAACAATGACTTGTGCACTAGTTGTTTTAAGCGCACCACTTAGGATTTAGAAGGGACGCCTCGATGTTTTATTTTAAATCAAACTTCTTGTTGTTTTTATCTCAGGCTTCATGTAGTTTGTTTCCTAGGGCTGCGATTTCTCTCTAAGTCTATTTAAGAGAGAAAATCGGCTATGTGATAAGGGGGTGAAGAATTTTGATTAAACTTTTAACGTGTTCTTCTCTCTTTTTGATTTCTGAGAACTAAAAACTCTGAAATTCGAATCTCTTAAAAACTAATCTGTTTACAAGAGATTCTACTATCTCTCCATTGCATCGATATCATCTCATCATCACCATACCATCGATCTCTCGCTCACACCACCATCACACATCCACGATCCGATCCACAAGCCACCATCACCTCTCGTCGACGCGTTCATCAAGCACCACCCCTTTCTTCACCGGTCCGATCATCATATCCCCCTTCACGACCTCATCGATCTCTCATCGCGCCACCAACACTGTTCCCTCGCACCATTACCATCGCATCTGTCCCTCCAAGTCACGATCTCGATTCACTTGTTGCCTTAGCTTCAGAGTTGATCACCTAGGATCGTATCACTCTGGAAACAAGTCGAGACTTTAGAGATGAGTGTAAAGAGACTCTGAGCAAGGTAGAGACTTCCAGAATCAAATTTGAGTAAGTCCACAATACTGTGCGAGATAGACCTGCGAGTTGGACATGAAGTGGAACCATGTAGCACATGTGTTCGCAAATTACACCGACTTGGGCATGCAACTTGGGCAAGGAAGTGACCATCTCGCACACATATTATCTCCATAATGCGTCCTGGTTGTGCGAGTTGAAGAGAAGGAAGCCTGAGCAGCACAAACATTCGCTGTTTACACCTAGATAGGCATGCGGCTGAGGCTGAGGGATTTATGGCGCACAAGGCTGCTTCTATGGCTGTGCGACTTGGGCCTGCGACTTGGGAATCACCTGACCATGTCACACACTTGAGACATGACCCATTTGAAGCCGGGTCAGTACCCAGTTTGTCCTGGGCTGACCCGGTCTGCAAAAGACACTATATATGCTTTTTAGGGTTTTTTTTCAAATACTTAAGCTTTGTTTTCTCTTGTTTTCTCTTTCCCATTTTGTTAAAAAACGAGTTTGTTAAGAGATATCTCAAGGATTTAATCAATCTAAGTCTGTTTCTTATCATCTCATCTTCTTATCTTTGCTTCTAATCATGATTAACATCACTTCTTGCAAAGGAAATGGTGTGTTCATCATGATTAGTGAGTAGTCTTCTATTAAGCTTCTAGGTGTGTAGATTAGGGTGCTTTGATGTTTGATTTATGATGTTTAGGTTCTATATTATCATTTCCTTTCCTTAGTTAGCTGCTCTTAATGCTAGATCTCTCATTATAAGCTTGATCTAGAACTTAGGCATTTCTCCACTCACAAGGTGTTTGATGAAATGCCTGAATGAGCTAACTTAAGGGTTTATGCCTTTTTCATCATGAGAATGATTGTTAAATGCATGAATGACATATTAGAACTGTTTCTTAATGCTCATTAATTCATATTTCACAAATGATGATTTGGTTTGAAAATGGATTAGTGTAGAGGTTAATGCCTTCATGAGAGGATTAATCTAGATTAAAGTTCTAAGTTAATTGGAATTTGAGATCATGTGATGCTTGCTTTATCTTTCTGTATAAGATTCAGTCTTTCTTAGCTCTTATTTTGATGCACAAAGAGGCTGTCTGGTCATTTTAGACTTGGAACCTTATGTTTGTTGATTGCTTATTCATCTAATGGGAATTAGTATTGATTTGGTAATTAACAAAGGAATTTTTGTCATGAGAATGAATTAATCTTATTTGGAAGTCTAGACTAAAGAATTGCAAGTGTTGCATTGTTTGCTTAGCATCATGAATTCACATTTAAAGCACCCTAATCAATGATCACATCTAGAGGTTTAACTTTCTCTTTATTTGAATTTGAGTCTTTGTTTTGTTTGTCTTGCTTGGTTGTTTAATTCTTAATTACTGCTTGTTCTTGTTTGCTTTATGTTTTTAGATCACCTTGTTACCAACTCATCTGCTTATTAGACTTGAATTAAGATAGCTCCTCCTAGTTCTAGTGTCTAGAATCTCTCCATTTGGATTGATACCTCAAGTGCTACAATGACATGAGTAGTTGAGGAATTGATCAAGGATTGAAAAATTCCTACTATCAATTTGGCGCCGTTGCCAATTGGAGATTCATTCTAGCATTAGGACTTTGGATCTTCTTGAGATCAAGTCAATTTCTTTTGTTTAACTGATTACCTTTCAAGTGCTGTCTTTGTTTTCAGGTGTATGAACACCAGAAGTCAAGCAAGGAGACAAAGAGAAAGAGCTGAGCATATTGAGAGGTTGGGTATGGTTCAAGGGCAACAGGCTCATGGTGGTAATGGAAACCACCAGGCTCAGCAAGAGGGTCCAGCACCACGTCCAAGAATAGTTGTGGGAGCTGGTGATGAGGCCAATACTCAGGGTCAGAGATATGGGATTCAAGCTCCTACACCTGAAAACGATTTTGAGATCAAATCTTGCTTGATCAACATGGTGCAATCAAACAAGTTCCATGGCTTAGCATTAGAAGACCCATTAGATCACATTGACAACTTTGATAGAATTTGTGATCTAATTAAGATGAATGGAGTGAGTGAGGACAGTTTCAAGTTGAGGTTATTCCCTTTTTCTCTAGGAGACAAAGCTCATCAGTGGAAAAAGTCTCTACCTCAAGGATCGGTCACAACATGGGAGCAATGCAAAAGAGCATTTCTAACCAAGTTCTTCTCTTCATCAAGAACAGCAAGGTTAAGAAATGAAATCTCAAGTTTCATTCAGAAGAACCATGAATCATTTTGTGAGGCTTGGGAAAGATTTAGAGGGTATACCATGCAATGCCCTCACCATGGATTCTCAGATTGTCAGCTGCTAAGTACCTTCTACAGAGGTGCTTTACCAAAGGTCAGACTTCTCTTGGACACATCTTCAAATGGTAATTTCATGACCAAGGAAGTCAATGATGCCATGACCCTAGTGGAGAATGTAGCTCAGAGTGATGCGCTTTATGGATCAGATTTTGAAAGGAATTCAAGAGGAGCTGTGAGTGCTGAAGAGGAAAGGAAAAGGAAAGACATCAAGTCTCTCAATGAGAAGCTAGACACACTTCTCTTAGCTTCTCATCAGTCAGCCAACTTTGTTAGAGATGTGAATCATGTCTTTCAAGACACATTTCAAAGGGAAGACATCACAGCTGAGGTGAACTTTGTAGGTGGCCAACAAGGTTACCAAAAGGGCTTTACCTACTACAAGAATCCCCCAAACCAGAACTTCTATCCTCAAAACACTCAACAACAAGGTTTTGTCTCTCCCCAACAACAAAGTCTCAACCAGAACTCAGAGAATAAGGATCAAGAAGTGCAGAACCTGCTCCAGCAAATTCTCAAAGGTCAAGCAAGTGGTGCCATAGACTTCAACAAGAAAATGGCAGAGATTAACAACAAGGTGGATTGCACTTATTCTGATCTTCTAACTCAAATTTCAACCTTGGCTTCCAAAGTCAAGACTCTAGAGAACAACAAGGGCCACTGCAGTTCTCAAGCTCAAAGATCTTTACCAGGGACATCAGTTGCACATCAAACAGAATACTGCAATGTAATCCTCTCAAATGCTGAGAATCATGCTGCTGTCCAAGAAATTTAGGATCTTCTCCATGGAAATGTCTCAAGTGCAAAGTGCCTGACACAAGATGATGAGGACGCCATCATAGAGGAGTTTGACTTCCTGTTCTGTGATCTCAATGAGGACATTGAGAAAGAAGGTGGGGAGGCAGCTTGTTTTGATATGAGAAAGAATGATTCTGAGATTACTGAAACAAAGGATCAGAGAATGGTTCAAGGAAGGACATCTGATGGAGTCTCTAGCACTGGTTCAACAAGGGTGAAACCCAAATCAATTCCCAAGCTAGGTAATCCAGGAAAGTTCTCCATCTCATGCTCTCTTGGAAGTTTGAAAGTGGACAATGCTTTATGTGATTCTGGATCAAGCATCAGTGTAATGTCTTTAGACATGGTGGAGAGACTAGGGATCAAGAGTCTTAAGCATCACCCCATGTCAGTTACCTTTGGAGATTCATCCTCAAAGAAGCCATATGGAATCCTTGAAGACTACCCATTAAAGATTGGTGAATGCACAGTTCCAACTGATTTTGTAGTCATGAAGATGAAAAAGACCAAAGAGCTACCTCTTCTGCTTGGAACTCAATTTCTGAACACCACATGAGTAAGGATGGACTTTGATACTCAAAGAGTGGTGTTTTCTAAGGTAGATGATGAAGTATCTTATCCCCTTAAACCTCCTCTTTCTGGATTTTGTGGGGTTATATCTGATGATTCTGATGAGTTGAAACACTATGAGATGAAGTATGTGGGGAGTATTGGAACTATAGAAGAAGCTCAACCCCTTGCATCTGTTGAGAAGAAGAAAGAATCCTTAGTAAGACCTGATTTTGAGTTTGAAGGAGATTTCTTTAGTGATGATGAAGCTTGCTTGGAATCTTTTTCTCCTACACCAAGTGAGAAGGAGGTCAGCAGCAACAAAAGCAATGGTTCAGGGTCTCAAGACAAGAACCCAACAAGCACCAAATCATTCACTCTTGGGTCCTCTTCTCAAGTCTTAACTCTCACTCCATGGAAGTTTGATGGTGGAGCTGTGGAATACAAGGTTAAAAGCATTGGAGGATCAAAACCTTTTGCAAAAGTCAGGGCAATCCTCACACAAGAGCTCATAGACAAAGGGTCATCTGGTGTTCAAGAGCTGATGAACAAGGACCTAATGCTAGAATTCATGGACAAGACAAGGAGCATCAAAGCTCCTCCTCTCACTCACTAAGAAAAGAGTATGAAAAGTCAAACTTAGTGACTTAAAACAAAATGCTCTTGGGAGACATCCCAAGCTTATCCTTGTACATAACTCTTTTTAATTTTTTCTCTTCTTTTTCATGTTTTAGGATATTTTGATGGGTTTTGTGAAGTGTTTTCAGGTCTAAAGTAACTTAGGGATACTGTGGTCCAATGACAAAGTGAATAGGAGTCTGAGAACAAGCTGAGGAAGGACTTAAGGAATGAAAACTGGTGAGCCGCCTGGTGTGCTACTTGGGTGTGTGAGTTGGACAAGGTCAGGTCCCATCTAGCACACCTGTTCGCAAATCACACCTACATGGGTGTGTGATGCGTGCTCGTATCAACTACGTGAGGGAACAAGTTTTACCCTTAACAAAACAAATGAAAGCCGCAAGTGCACAGCTAATCAGTTGTAGTATTTAGGGATCGAATCCACAGAGATTTGTGTGCCTGGTATTCTTCTACGGTTTTTAACTTTATGTCTAGACTAAATTGGTTTTAAAGGTTGGTTGTTTTTCTTGCGAATTAAACTAAAACAAAAGAAAGCAAATAAATCTATCCTAAAAAGCAAGTAAAGAAAATCGAATGAAATGAAAATGGAATAAGTGAAATATCGAACTAAACGAAAATAAGGCAAGCAAAATATAGCATGAAAGGTAAAATAAAGCAAGTAAATAACGAACTAAGGAAATTGAAATGCAGGTCTAAGAAAGCAAGTAAAAATCGATGGAAATTGTAAACTATGGCTAAAAACGCTGAGCTTTCGGGAACTCTAAGGGATCATAATCGGTTTTAACACTAAGGTAGATAGATTGGGATTGACAGATAACGATATATGGGTTCTAGAGCTAGAGTACGGTGGTATGACTACGTCACTGTCGTGATCATAACCAACTGTTTCTCGCAACACTGACCAGTAGGTTTCCACTCTGGCCCTGGAAGAGAGAGAACGCAAGAGCTGCACAAGACTCGTCAATACTCACGATCTCGCCGCAGGTAGGTTTCCACTCCTACGGAAAAATCGTCTGTTTCATTCTAGGGCTGATACTTAATGAAAACTTTCGCAACACTAACTATCTAGATCAGATACTAGGTGATCAATCAAGCATACATGCAATAAGAACAAGAATAAACATAGAACAGGTCAAAATCCCAGATCTATAAACCTAGATGTCTTAATCGATTATGAGAGCCCCTTTCAGGAACCCTAAGCCCAACTCGGGATCTACTCAGACATGGCTGAGTTCGACATCATTATTGGTTTTAATAAAAGTAATGAAAAACAGTAAAGAAAAGAGATAAAGAAAGCTTCTCTATTGAATAACTCGGACTTGAACAATCTTCTACAAAAATCTCATAAAAACGGCTAAAGGAAAAGGGTTTCTGTAAAGTATGAAGGGTTGTTCCTAAAAATAACCTTAATGACATGTATTTATAGTCTCCAATACTCCATGGTCTCTAGGGTACCGGAATTGAGGCTGGGAATGACTTTGGGCTTCAGATAAGTGGGCTTTAAGTCGGAGCTTGAATGCTGCGGTCGAGAGTGTTGTGAACGCGGAAATTAGCTTGTTGGCCGCGGTCGAGAGTGTTGTGACCGCGGCAGTTAGCTTGTTGGCCGCGGTCGGGAAGCTTCTGACCGCGGCAAATAGCTTGTTGGCCGCGGTCGCGTGAGTTGCTGGCCGACTCCGCGTGGCTCCGGGGCTAATGGAATATCTTGAGATCCAACCGTTGGAATGTCTCCAAACCAAGTGCATTTGAAAGCTGGTTGATTCTTCTATAAGTTGTCCAATTTTGAATGTGATGAGACGGTGAGAAGGTCTTCGTCTCTCCAAGAGAGTTCTGACGGTCTGCATTTATCCAAAAGAGTCTTTTTGTTCCATTTTGTGCCTCTTTATCCCAAATTACCTGAAAAGTCTTTTAAAATCCGGAAACATAGAAATCCTTTGAAAACCTTTGAAAATAGAGTAAAAACACCTGTAAAAGATATTAAAATGATCCATAAAAATGATCAAAATCCGGTGTTATCAACTCCCCCAGATTAGTCTTTTGTTTGTCCTCAAACAAAACAAAGGCTAAATCTCGGCGAGAGGTTTGAAACGCAGGAACTAAAAAAAATCTCAGAGACCAAACTTCTAGACCAATATCAATCAGTATGCATCAATCGGGAATAGCCTAGAAAATTCTCACTAGCAATACAGGCATAACTAGTCCGTTAATCCGTCATGCAGAAATCTATGCACTAAGATCTAACTTCCAGTCAACTAGCTCTTAACATTCATTCAAAATTTCGGTGGTTCTCATCAAAGAAAATCTAGGCAAGGCAATCTAGGCTAGGTGTAAAGAAGGATTATTTTGGGGGTATGGCTTAAAGTGTTTAAGGGTTACCTGAAGATCTAGAGGATGCAGGATATTATGCAAAACCGCAAGAGAGAGTGAAGCTGTTGGTATCCACAGTTTTCAGTCACTCTCTTCTTGACATAGATTCATGGTCTTCTTCCTCAAGTTCTCTCCAAACTCCCCCAGACTTAGATTTTTGTAAATCTTTCAAAACAATAGCTTCTTAAACGAATAGTGGTTGCTCGTTGCTCCACAAATTTTGACAATCTAAGACTCATTAGGCTTTTTGTTTCTCTTTCTCTTTTCACGTTTTTTTTTTTTTTTTTTAAGATAGGGAACACCTTTAGATATAGAGTCTTAGAGAGCATGAATTTACCAGTTAATATCTTTCTTGTAAAGCTTTATTATGTTTCTGATACTCTCCCTTCCCAATTCCATTCAGTCTCCTTTGCGAGTGACTGAAAACTGCGTCGCTCCTCTTCTCTCCGACGTTTTTGCACATATCTGCTGATATAAACTAAAGAGAGAATGCATGAGGATTGAAAACAAAGGTTTTGGGTTTAGGGTATGGTACCAGATAAAGATAAACTGGTCATCTAGGACGACAAAGAGTGGTAAAAGTGAGGGTAAAAGACGTCCTAGATGTGTATGTCGATGCCTGCCTAAAATCAATGATGAGAAAATTAGATATCAATATTAAGTCCAAATAAAATGAGCTAGTATATCCTGTCAGAAAGAATCTTCATGAATAGAAGTCCTCTGGTGGGAGTTCGTAGTGCAAGTACTCTAGCTACCGCCTAGTTTAGTGCTAACCACAAATGAGCTATCATGCATAGTGTAGAAGCGTGCAGGTCTAAATCATCATAGTTTTGCGTCAAACATTCCTGAAAAATACTTAATGTCGAATAGGTTACATACTAAAATTTAAAAAGTATTTGAAATTAAAAAGCAAAAGCAGGAAAATAATTAGTACGGATAGACATCCTCCCCCAGACTTAAATCACACGGTCCCCAATGTGAAAAAGTTGGTGAGAAGATGGTGAATAAAAGCGAAATAAAATAAGATAAAAGAAAAGAAAATGATGATAGAACCGTGATGGTAGTGAAGTGCTGATCAATCACTCATCCTCCGAAGTGTCGTCTGCGAACTGGTTTCGTCCATTTTCTGCAAAATGAAATGATTCTTGGAAAAAGAGTGAATTTGGATGCTAATTTTAACACATTAAGATCTGTTGTACTAATACTACTATAAAGAGATTAATTAAAATTATGAGCAAACAAAATTGATATTAAATCAGAGAAATCAAGTAGTTCATGACTAAATTCGGATTTTTGATGTTCTCAACATAGAAATCTTCTAAAAATCGGTTTTTATGAGCAATTTCCATGTGAATTCTAAAGATTACCCAATACTAATCACTAATCACACAAGAATAATTCAAATTCATCAATTTTGCTGTTCCAAATTCGATTTTTATTAAGCATGTAGAATCTAAATTTCAAAAATCTCAATTTCTCTTAAGCTAGGTGCTAAAATCGATTTTTAGATAACCTAAATGTATAATCTATCATTCTTAAGCTATTTCCACCATCAATAGATCAAGATTTTGGGTTTTTAAAGAAAACCCTAAGTTCAAAATTGAGTAAGAATGGTGAGTTTGAGGTTCATACCTTGCTGAAAAAAGAGAATTGATGGCAGAATTGAAATCAGCTTTGAAAAAGAGTGAGGTTTGAGCCAAAAATCTCTTAAAAAGCTTAAGAATTGAAAATGTGTTCTTTCTCCTAAATCTCTAAGTCTTTTGGAAGAGAAGAGAAGAAAGAGTTTTGATCCAAAAAGTTTGTTTCTTTTCTTTAAAAAGCGTTTTTGAAGC
Source organism: Eutrema salsugineum (assembly GCF_000478725.1). Taxonomy (NCBI): domain Eukaryota; kingdom Viridiplantae; phylum Streptophyta; class Magnoliopsida; order Brassicales; family Brassicaceae; genus Eutrema; species Eutrema salsugineum. The sequence continues at coordinate 19,291,967 of NW_006256829.1, read as the reverse complement.
AAAAACGGAAAATTTCTGGGAACTTACCTTTTCTTGTTTGCACATTAGGAAAGTTTAAAACTTATGGAGGATCTTTTTAGGTTTTACCAGGAACATTTCGGGAAATACCGGGAATCACCAGGCAAAACCGGGAATCACCAGGCAAACACCATGCAACACCGGGAAATCACCAGGCAACACCAGGCAACACCGGGAAGCGGCAGAAATCCGCGAATCATTTTAACGACCAACGGCCGCAGTCAGGAGACGCGCGACCGT
>NW_006256829.1:19281815-19291302 GCF_000478725.1 Eutrema salsugineum | reverse complement strand
AAAATACCTAAAACTTAAAAAGAAAAAGAAAGCATAAATTCTAAAAAGGAAAAGAAAACTAAAAGAAAGAGTACCTAAATGGGTTGCTCCCATTAAGCGCTTTTGTTTTAAGTCGTTTAGCTCGACATAAGCATGAGGAGTCAGGCTGATTTGAATGGCACTCCACTTGATGTGCCTTTATCACTTCCGGTTGGTGGAGGTTTTACTTCTTCTCCTTGAAGAGAAGTCTTCTTACCTTTAATCTTCTTTCGGACTTTAATGTTGTTCAGAACCCTTTTTGTGTTTTCGATCAGCTCCTGGATTTGGTCCTCACTAGTTTCTGTTGCATCTGGTGGAATGATGATCTTGATCTTCGCGAAAGCTTTCGGCTTCTCTTTTTCTTTCTCTTTTGGTCGGTTTCCTTTGCTTTGAAATTCATTTAAGATAGTAGGATAGTACCTATTTCTGTCCACATTGAGGAAAACAGCATGCCGGTTTGCGTGATCGATTATTGCTCCTACTGTAGCTAGGAATGGTCTCCCAAAAATGAGTGGCCTCTCCTTGTCTTTATCTATCTCCAGGACTTGGAAATCTGCTGGAACAATCTTATCTCCAACTAGAACTTGTAGATCATGAATCGCCCCTTTAGTATCTTTTTGAGATGAATCTCCAAAGATAACCTTAACCGTCGATGTCCTTAAGGTTTTTATGCCCAATTTTTCGGCAAATGTCTTAGACATGATGTTGACATTGGCTCCGGAATCGCACAAGCAGTCTGTAAACTTGATTCCTGAAACACTGGAAAACAAAACGTCCCGGATCATCGGCCTTGGTAAGCCTTTGAAACGGTGATCGTTCAGGTACCTTAAACGGTGGCTGCTTGGGATCGGTATCCTTGTACAGTGGTACAAAGATTGGGGTTTCTTATTTATTTCCATCGGTTCTGGACTCTTCTTCGGGCAATGTGGTTATGGCGTTGCAAAACTTCTTAGGGTTATCTTCAACTCTTCCTGGAAGAACTCCATTTTGCCTCTTCATAGAGTCGGCTGTTTGGGCAACCTGCACATCTAACTTTTTTACGTGCGAAGATAAAGATTCAAACTTACCATTCAGATCATGGTACATGCAGTCCACTTTCACGTTCACGTCTTTAGATGCTTTTTCGTTCGTCATAACAAGCTGTTGGATTGACTGTTCAAGTCTACCGATTTGTGAAGCTAGCTGGTTCGTCGTGACTCCCTGCTGTTGTACAAATTGATTGTTACTATTCCTCCGAAGTTTCCACCTTGCCTTGAAACTTGTTTTGGAATGATTTTTGCTGAGGTGGGTAGTACTGATCTTGATGGTTCTCCACATTTGGATTGCGGTAAAAGAGATTGTTGTAATTGGCATTCTGGAAGTTGTTGTTGAAGCGATTTTGGTATGGCACCAGTGCTCCTATGTAGTTCACATCTTCTTCTTGAAATTCTTGATTAATGTGATCGATATGACTAGGTCCTTCCTCTTCTGCGCCATTGTTGGTTTCACAGGCATGGATCGGGCGATTGTTGCTCTTCAGAAGCTGGCTCACCATGTTCTTCAACTCGGTTATCTCCTTGTTGTCTGTTCCGGCTTGCTTCATCGATCAATCGTATTCAGGACAGTCATTGCTATTGGCTTAAGCCAAATTTTCGATGAGAGCTCTTCCTTGGGTTATCGTCTTCTGCCCAAAATCTCCATTGCTAGCTGTATCAAGTGAAAGTTTGTATTTTGGTTGCAAACCTCGGTAAAATGTGCTCAGCAGGCTTGATCCATGAAATCCATGATGAGGGCAATCACGTTCATACTCCTTAAAACGTTCCCAAGCTTCATAGAAAGATTCAGTTGACCCTTGTTGAAAGGTTGAGATCTTCGTTCTCAAATTGTTCGACCTTGACTTAGTGTAGAAGTGGTTCAGGAAAGCAGTTCTACATTCTTCCCAATTAGTAATTGATCCTGCAGGCAAACACTTCAACCAACGGTGAGCTTTATCTGCTAATGAAAAAGGGAACAACTTACACTTTAAATAGTCAGGTGGAACTTGGTTTGTTCTCATCACGCTGCAAATTTCTTCAAAAAGCTCGATATGGTCCATTGGGTTCTCAGAAGGAACTCCATGGAACTGGTTTTGCTTCACCAATGAGATGATTTGAGGCTTGACTTCAAACTCATTCTGGTTTGGAAATGGTACTTGAATCGCAGATCGATTCTGAAAATTTTGAGTAGGTGCATCAAAATCAGCTATTTATAACACTGGATTTTGACCATTTTTATGGATCATTTTAATATCTTTTACAGGTGTTTTTACTCCATTTTCAAAGGTTTTCAAAGGATTTCTATGTTTACGGATTTTAAAAGACTTTTCAGGTAAGTTGGGATAAAGAGGCATAAAATGGTACAACAAGACTTTTTTGGATAAATGCAGACTGTAGAACTCTCATAGAGAGACGAAGACCTTCTCACCGTCTGATCACCCTCAAAATTGGACAACTTATAGAAGAATCAATCAGCTTTCAAATGCACTTTCAACGACCCGAAGATATTCCAACGGTTGGATCTCAAGATATTCCATTAGCCCCGAAGCCACGCGGAGTTGGCCAGCAACTCACGCGACCGCGGCCAACAAGCTATTTGCCGCGGTCAGAAGCCTCCCGACCGTGGGAAACAAGCTAATAGCCGCGGTCACAGCACTCCCGACCGCGGCATTCAAGCTCCGACTTAAAGCCCACTTATCTGAAGCCCAAAGTCATTCCCAGCCTCAATTCCGGAACCCTATAGACCATGGAGTATTGGAGACTATAAATACATGTCATTTAGGTCGTTTTTAGGGAGAGCAATTCATACTTTACAGAAACCCTTTTCCTTTAGCCGTTTTTATGAGATTTTTGTAGAAGATTTTTCAAGTCCGAGTTCTTCAATAGAGAAGCTTTCTTTATCACTTTTCTTTACTGTTTTTCATTACTTTTATTAAAACCAATGATGATGTCGAACTCAGCCATGTCTGAGTAGATCCCGAGTTGGGCTTAGGGTTCCTGAAAGGGGCTCTCATAATCGATTAAGACATCTAGGTTTATAGATCTGGGATTTTGACCTGTTCTCTGTTTATTCTTGTTCTTATTGCATGTATGCTTGATTGATCACCTAGTATCTGATCTAGATAGTTAGTGTTGCGAAAGTTTTCATTAAGTATCAGCCCTAGAATGAAACAGGCGATTTTTCCGTAGGAGTGGAAACCTACCTGCGGCGAGATCGTGAGTATTGACGAGTCTTATGCAGCTCTTCCGTTCTCTCCGTTCCATGGCCATGAGTGGAAACCTACTGGTCAGGGTTGCGAGAAACAGGTTGTTATGACCACGACAGTGACGTAGTCATACCGCCGTACTCTAGCTCTAGAACCCATATATTGTTATCCGTCAATCCCAATCTATCTACCTTATTGTTAAAACCGATTATGATCCCTTAGAGTTCCCAAAAGCTCAGCATTTTTAGCCATAGTTTACAATTTCCATCGATTTTTACTTGCTTTCTTAGACCTGCATTTCAATTTCCTTAGTTCGTTATTTACTTGCCTTATTTACCTTTCATGCGATATTTTACTTGCCTTATTTTCGTTTAGTTCGATATTTACTTATTCCATTTGCATTTCATTCGATTTCTTTACTTGCTTTTTAGGATAGATTTATTTACTTTCTTTTGTTTTAGTTTAACCTGCAAGAAAAACAACCAACCTTTAAAACCAATTTAGTCTAGACATAAAGTTAAAAACCATAGAAGAATACCAGGCACACAAATCTCTGTTGATTCGATCCCTAAATACTGCAACTGATTAGCTGTGCACTTGCGGCTTTCTTTTGTTTGTTAAGGGTAAAACTTGTTCCCTCACGTAGTTGACACACTCAGCACCGCATCAAGTTTTTGGCGCCGTTGCCGGGGATTTGTTTAGCTGCCTTTTGCTATTTTTCTTGTTTTAACTTCTGCTCTAGACACCTGATCTCTAGTTCTTTCTTAAAGTTTTTCTGAATTGCATGAATACTAGGCGTAGACCTGCAGGAGACATTCCAATTCTAGACGAGATAGACAGACACGAAAGAGAACTTCAAAGACTTAGACGAACGCAAGGAATGGCCAACGACGACCAGCCTGGGGATCCTATTAATCGAAATTCAAATATGGACCAAGACAGGTCCGAACATGGAGAAAACGATGAGAATGATCACATAGAAGGTGATCATGCTCGACAAGATGGAGAGGAGGATGAGGTTCTTCCAAGAAACCACCAGAACCGAGAGAGAGAAGGACGTGAAGACTTCGATCCAGCCATCAATGTAGCCGATGGTGACCACCCAGCAATGCAGCCGAGTGAACGCATCACCGCCCCATTCCGCCAGCAATTTAACACGAAGACAAGCCAGGAACCATCGCATAGCTGATTTTGATGCACTACTTCAAACCATTTCCAAACCGGAATGAGTTTGAAGTCAAGCCTCAAATCATCTCATTGGTGAAGCAAAACCAGTTCCATGGAGTTCCTTCTGAGAATCCAATGGACCATATCGAGCTTTTTGAAGAAATTTGCAGCATGATGAGAACAAACCAAGTTCCACCTGACTATTTAAAATGTAAGTTGTTCCCTTTTTCATTAGCAGATAAAGCTCACCGTTGGTTGAAGTCTTTGCCTGCAGGATCGATTACTAATTGGGAAGAATGTAGAACTGCTTTCCTGAACCACTTCTACACTAAGTCAAGGTCGAACAATTTGAGAACGAAGATCTCAACCTTTCAACAAGGGCCAACTGAATCTTTCTATGAAGCTTGGGAACGTTTTAAGGATTATGAACGTGATTGCCCTCATCATGGATTTCATGGATCAAGCCTGCTGAGCACATTTTACCGAGGTTTGCAACCAAAATACAAACTTTCACTTGATACAGCTAGCAATGGAGATTTTGGGCAAAAGACGATAACCCAAGGGAGAGCTCTCATCGAAAATTTGGCTCAAGCCAATAGCAATGACTGTCCTGAATATGATCGATCAATGAAGCAAGCCGGAACAGACAACAAGGAGATAACCGAGTTGAAGAACATGGTGAGCCAGCTTCTGAAGATCAACAATCGCCCGATCCATGCCTGTGAAACCAACAATGGCGCAGAAGAGGAAGGACCTGGTGATATCGATCACATTAATCAAGCATTTCAAGAAGAAGATGTGAACTACGTAGGAGCACTGGTGCCATACCAAAATCGCTCCAACAACAACTTCAACAACAACTTCCGGAATGCAAATTACAACAATCTCTCTTACCGCAATCCAAATGTGGAGAATCCTCAAGATCAGTACTACCCACCTCAGCAAAAATCCTTCCAAAACAAGTTTCAAAGTGGAAACTTTGGAGGAATAGTACCATATCAACCGCGACAGCCATATAACTACCAAGGTACGGGTTTTAACATTCAATTTGTACAACAGCAGGGAGTCACGACGAACCAGCTAGCTTCACAAATCGGTAGACTTGAACAGTCAATCCAACAGCTCGTTATGACGAACGAAAAAGCATCTAAAGACGTGAACGTGAAAGTAGACTACATGTACAATGATCTGAATGGTAAGTTTGAATCTTTATCTTCGCACGTAAAGAAGTTAGATGTGCAAGTCGCCCAAACAGCCGACTCTATGAAGAGGCAAAGTGGAGTTCTTCCAGGAAGAGTTGAAGATAACCCTAAGAAGTTTTGCAACGCCATAACAACATTTCCCGAAGAAGAGTCCGGAACCGATGGAAAGAAAGAAGAAACCCCAATCTTTGTACCACTGTACAAGGATATCGATCTCAAGCAGCCACCGTTTAAGGTAGCCGAACGATCACCGTTTCAAAGGCTTACCAAAGCCGATGATCCGGGACGTTTTGTTTTCCAATGTTTCATTTCAGGAATCAAGTTTACAGACTGCTTGTGCGATTCCGGAGCCAATGTCAACATCATGTCTAAGACATTTGCCGAAAAATTGGGCAAAAAAACCTTAAAGACATCGACGGTTAAGGTTATTTTTGGAGCTTCATCTCAAAAAGATACTGAAGGGGCGATTCATGATCTACAAGTTCTAGTGGGAGATAAGATTGTTCCAGCAGATTTCCAAGTCCTGGAGATGGATAAAGACAAGGAGAGGCCACTCATTTGTGGGAGACCATTCCTAGCTACAGTAGGAGCAATTATTGATCACGCAAACCGGCATGCTGTTTTCCTCAATGTGGACAGAAAAAGGTACTAACCTACTATCTTAGATGAATTTCCAAGTAAAGGAAACAAGCCAAAAGAGAAAGAAAAGGAGAAGCCGAAAGCTTTTGCAAAGATCAAGATCATCATTCCACCAGATGCAACGGAAACTAGTGAGGACCAAATCCAGGAGCTGATCGAAAACACAAAAAGGGTTCTGAACAACATTAAAGTCCGAAAGAAGATTAAAGGTAAGAAGACTTCTCTTCAAGGAGAAGAATTAAAACGTCCACCAACCGGAAGTGATAAAGGCACATCAAGTGGAGTGCCATTCAAATCAGCCTGATTCCTCATGCTTACGTCGAGCTAAACGACTTAAAACAAAAGCGCTTAATGGGAGGCAACCCATTTAAGTACTCTTTCTTTTAGTTTTCTTTTTCTTTTTAGAATTTATGCCTTCTTTTTCTTTTTAAGTTTTAGGTATTTTATAAAACAAAAAAAAACACAAAAAAAAAAATCATAAAATTAGAAAAACCAAGGAGAAAAAGGTAGGTCTTTAGCTGCTCGGCCCGGCAAAGACGAGAAGATTGAAAAATAGGTCGCAGGAGGAAGACCCGCGGTCGCAATAGACGGGACCGCGGCAAACGGTGCATCGACCGCGGCACCGTGAATGTGACCGCGGCCGAGCCCTCATCCACCGCGGTCGCGCGTCTCCTGACCGCGGCCGTTGGTCGTTGAGATGGTTCCGCGGATTTCTGCTGATTTCCGGTGTTGCCTGGTGATTCCCGGTGTTACCTGGTAATTCCCGGTTTTTCCCGAAATGTTCCAGGTGAAACCCGAAAAGATCCTCCGTAAGATTTAAACTTTCCTAATGTGCAAACAAGAAAAGGTAAGTTCCCGTAAACTTAAAAATTTTCAGAAATTTTCCGTTTTTGCTTCAAAAACGCTTTTTAAAGAAAAGAAACAAACTTTTTGGATCAAAACTCTTTCTTCTCTTCTCCTCCAAAAAGACTTAGAGATTTAGGAGAAAGAACACATTTTTCAGTTCTTAAGCTTTTTAAGAGATTTTTGGCTCAAACCTCACTCTTTTTCAAAGCTGATTTCAATTCTGTTATCAATTCTCTCTTTCAAGCAAGGTATGAACCTCAAACTCACCATTCTTACTCGATTTTGAACTTAGGGTTTTCTTTAAAAACCCAGAATCTTGGTCTATTGATGGTGGAAATAGCTTAAGAATGATAGATTATCCATTTAGGTTATCTAAAAATCGATTTTAGCACTTAGCTTAAGAGGAATTGAGATTTTTGAAATTTGGATTCTTCATGCTTCATAAAAATCGAATTTGGAACAGCAAAATTGATGAATTTGATTTAGTCTTGTGCGATTAGTGATTAGTATTGGGTAATCTTTAGAATTCACATGGAAATTGCTCATAAAAACCGATTTTTAGAAGATTTCTATGTTGAGGACATCAAAAATCCGAGTTCAGTCATGAACTACTTGATTTCTCTGATTTAATATCAATTTTGTTTGCTAATAGTTTTAATTAATCTCTTTATACTAGTATTAGTATAACAGATCTTAATGTGTTAAAATTAGCAAAATTCACTCTTTTTTTCCAAGAATCATTTCATTTTGCAGAAAATGGATGAAACCAGATCCCGAAGGAGCCGTCGAACTGGTGACAGCTCCGATGACATGCCCGACGATGCTACTCTGGGAGAGTATATGCTGAACCAAGCCAGACCGAGAAGAAGAAGCTATGTGATGAGATTGCTCCAGCACTCAAGAGAAACACGAGCACCTCCCGAGCCACCACAGATTCGATACATTGGGAGGGAGACAAACCCGAGAGTGGACTATGCGAGGCGTTTCAAGAAGCTGAACATCAAACCCATGCCTTGCATTGATTATCATACACTCGAGATGCTTGGAATCAGAGAGGATGTGATCTGGTACATCGATGCACTTAAGCTGAGACCCTACTTGGAGCTGAACCTTCCGACTTATCCTGAGCTAGTCCGTGAGCTTTTAGCGACCGTTACACTCCACCACACGAAGAGGAGGAACCCAAGAGCATCAGATGGCATCTTGTCATTTTCCATCCGCGGACAGCCTTATTCTCTCACCATTTCCGAGGTTTGTGAAGCTCTTAAGCTTCCGTACACAAATGGCATCTACCTTGAAGATGAACCTGATCTTAACCTATGGAGAGAGATGGGTCATGGAGCTTACGATAGTGGGAGATCTAAGTCAGCCCTTCTTAGCCACCCAGCAGTGAGAGTTGTGCACAAACTCTTAGCACACACGATCTTCTCTAGAGCCAACATGGGAGGTGTCTTGAAGACTGAGCTCATTACACTTCAGATTCCGTTTATGGATGATCCACGACTTGCCTGCTTTGCCTGGATCATATCGCAGAATATAGTAAAGGTGAAGCATGATTTACATGGTTGCGATGACGCTACTCCAGCTTTCCGGAGTGCTATTACAGCGATACTACAGGCTGTAGGATTCGATTTCTCATCTGACGAACCACTTCCCGATGTCTGGTATGATCTACTTTATCTCTCTCGCGATCACACTATCTCTCGCGCCGATTTTGATCCAGACAGGTTTGGTTACAAGTATTGCACTGGCACCGAGGAGCACCGAGTCCGCCTACCTTCAGCGTCTATCCCGAGATAGACTCCGGAATCCGATGATTTTCTGCCATCCGTACCTCGCCTACCATTCACCATTGGCCAGTACATAGTGGCCAAGGCGAGGCGTGATGCAGCTGCGGCCCGTGCTCATTTCCAGCCATCCATTTCGACCGGCCACGCCTCATCATCTACATCATCACACACTCATTCCGATCTGGAGCGCAGAGTTGAAAGACAGGGACGACACTTTGAGCGCGTTGTCACCTTCTTACAGGAGCAGCACCAGTTCGCAGACGACACTTTGGAGGATGAGTGATTGATCAGCACTTCACTACCATCACGGTTCTATCATCATTTTCTTTTCTTTTATCTTATTTTATCTTATTTTGCTTTTATTCACCATCTTTTCACCAACTTTTTCACACTGGGGACAGTGTGATTTAAGTCTGGGGGAGGATGTCTATCCGTACTAATTATTTTCCTGCTTTTGCTTTTAAATTTCAAGTACTTTTTAAATTTTAATATGTAACCTATTCGACATTAAGTATTTTTCAGGAATTTTTGACGCAAAACTATGATGATTTAGACCTGCACACTTCTACACTATGCATGATAGCTCATTTGTGGTTAGCACTAGA